>NW_026907867.1:0-104176 GCF_033807575.1 Cydia pomonella
GGCACTATACAGTTTTTAAAATACGAAGTTTCCATTTTTATTTAAACAAAACAAACTTTCGCCGTAAGTGAACACAATCGCTTGCAACTATGTGACGTCATTCACGACGCCATGACACTTTCTTGTGTTTTTACGTCAGTTTAAAAATATTTTTTTCAAACTTAAAATATGTGTTTTAAATATAATTTTTATCATGAAATATTATTTTGTTGGGGTAATACAGGTACTAAACTATCGAAATAAGCCATTTTTGAAATTTACGACACAGGCCTATTATGGATATCCCGATCAAACTTTTCATTTCAGAGGAACGCGATTCTGTGTTGATAATGTTAGTCTATACTTTATTTGTCCATGCTCTTGAAACCATTAGCCAACCAATTAGCTTATGGCGGGCATTGAAGGGTCGTTCTTTGAAATCAGATTATTAAATATAATTTCAATATAAGCCAATGAATGAATGAATGAAAGAATGAATTGTTTATTGCATATCACAAACCAGTTATAAAAGGTGGTACATATTATGTGGTTAGTTTTAGTGACGTCCTGTAAGGACACAGCAACATATAAACTAATGTTAACTTAAAACTAAGAAATAATACATTTCAAATAATTTAACATTACATATTGTTAAGAAAACGAGCATTACTAATCAAATTTTTCATCGAAGTAGTCTTTTACATTATAAAAGCACTTATCAGTAAGGACGGTGCGCGGGAGGAAGTTCCTCTTAAACCGCACAGTGCGTGACCATTTAGGTTCTAGGGTGTGAGGATGAACACCCTGCCGACGGTGAGCGGTGCGGTGATAGAAAGTAGCCGTGGGCATCATGTCAAACAATTCTTCAGAGCACAGCCCATTGTACAAGCGGTAGAACACACATAAGGAGGCAAAGTCTCTCCTTAGACTTAAAGGTTCAATACCGCTTGTGAGTTTGGGATCGTCGACGATTCGTACAGCACGTCTTTGAACTGAATTTATTATTATTATTATTAAAAATGGGAACTAAAAGCTGTCAAAGCGGCGGCTAATGACTCGCTGTATTACATTACGGCTAGCCGTGTTGAAGAACGTTAGGCGCCGAATACATTCCGGCGGGTTTTCATTCGACCGCATTCAATACGGCTAATCATTTCAAAACGGCCCTGTTTTTCATAACGGCTAGTCATAATGTAATACGGCGGATTATACGATCCGACTGCGACGTATATAACGGAAGCACTTGTGTCGGCAGGATGACTCCCTGTGCTCCACGCCGGCCGGGTCGGGCGCCGCCAGCGCGCAGCCCAGCCCGAGGCGCCCCCTGCGCGTTGATGTGGACGCTGCCAACGAGCTTGCTGAGAGGTATGCGTTAATAGTACATTACGATACAAGTGCGAAAAATAGGAAATTCGAAACGAGTGGCGATAAATTAAAACACGACCGAAGGGAGTGTTTTAAATCGACACGAGTTGCGAATTACCTATTCGCACATGTATCGTACAACGTTTTACAGTACATATGGCCCTTTAAATGTTCGACACAGTAACGTAATATGCTACTTCTCGCACTAGTGCTATAAAGTAGCCCCATATGTACTGTAAAATAAGCTTTTAATTGCATTTTTAATCCACTTATTTGAACTTCACTTCAAACAGTGTTATAAAATCTAGCAAGTCGATTTTTTGAGTCTTACTCCTTCATCTGCACTTTAGATAGAATTATAAGACAGACAGCTACCGGTCCATCAATCTTTTATGTCCATTCTTGTCTGTCGGATTTTGAAAGAAATGGACACATATTTTTTTATATATTTTTAAATATTGTCTATTAAAACACTTTTTTAGTTACTAGATCGCTGTGAAGGATTTTACATGTGCGAAATCTACACATTTGGGTTCGTCTTTGACGTCTCTAAAAACTGGTCAGAGATATAATTTTAAATTAATGTTAACACAAAAGTTATGGCCAGTTAACCAGTTTTTTGGCCAAATACCTCGAAGACAGTGAATTTTGAAGTAAATATGATATACTATATTGCTTACAGCCGTTTCTGTTAATATGATAAGCTACAAAAAAGTGGATGTGACAGAATCGGACAGACAGACGGACATGACGAATCTATAAGGGTTCCGTTTTTTGCCATTTGGCTACGGAACCCTAAAAACATTAGAATAGAATAGAAGCGTTTATTTGCAAGAATACGTAGGTACAAGGTGTTACATTAAATATTGTCACAGTATTCAGCCGAAACAGCATGCAAATATTAAAATTAGAAAACTAAGGGATTCAGATCGAAGGTCATTAGCGTTAGGGCCCCTTTAAACGACTTCTAATAGCCATATCATTGTAACACTTAGAAACTATAATCTGGTACCAAGTACAACCGGCGGTATTCAAGTTTTTTAATAATGAAGTTTTTGATAGTTAGTTAAGAGGCTGTCAATACCTAAAGCTCGCACACTGTCTATTTGTATCGGAGTAAATGAGATAGCACTGTCGCATGTTACTGGGCCTGGGAAAGGGAATAATAAGAAAAATATTTAAATAAAAAAAGTGGATTATTAGTATAATATTTTACTCAATAGCGGTTTAGATATAAATGTTTTGAAATTGTGATTTTAATTGCAGACCCATAAGTCAAAACAATAAAGACATAGAACCGTTTAATTGTGATTTTAAGACCAATCTTTGCAATTATTTTCTATCGAGCCGATTTCGTTCAATCATGTATCGAGTACAACCATGGTCTTTGAAATATAATTAATATGAACATATATTTTTCTTACTTGACTAAAACAAATAGTCTTTCTTAAAAAACTGTTTAAGTAACATCAATTTCAAGGACATTGATGGGTGATGACAGCCTCTTAACTAGTTAGTTAAACAGGAGATATGCTGAAGCATTCCATAAAAAAATTGCTAACGAAACGGAAAAAAGAGAAATAAAACTATAAAGCCAAGAATTAAAAAGTAATAGAAGATAAGAAGTGCCGCTTGAAACTTACGACGAAAAATTCGGAGAACGCACAGGTTCTAAGTTTCTATACGCTTTAACTTAGTAACTCAAAAATCAGCTGAAACTACACTTTCTATTTCTGCTTTAAGTTGCTATTTTATATATTGTATATATTATGTAAGTATAAATATATAATATAATAATATATATATATATAATTCAGCCTATATGTAGACAATATGTTCGAAATTGGACAGATTTGTATTTGCCTTGAGAAAACTTGTTAAAACTTGTTAAAACAGTCTCGACAGAAGCTGCAATTACAGCCTACTATGGCCATGTATCTTCTATTTTAAACTACGGCCTCCTACTCTGGGGGAACTCTGTTCATGTCGAGAAAGCTTTTAAACTACAAAAAAAATGCGTCCGCGCAATTGCAAATGCATGGATAACAGACACTTGCAAACCCATTTTCAAGAAATATAATATTTTACCTTTAGCATGCATGTATATCAGAAAAGTTTGTCTGTTTGTCAAAGCTAATATGAAATATTTTAGGTTACGCTCTGATGTTTTTAAAGGAAATCAGCGAACACAGTACAAAAATCTGCTTTATCAACCTCCCTGTCATGCTGACATTTATAAGCGTAATGCATGCAATATAATTATTGAAATTTATAATAAGCTTCCTGATAATATCAAATTATTGTATGATTTAGAATTTAAGACAAAATTAACGAGATGGCTTCAGGAACATAAGATTGATACAGTTATGTTTAAACCCTGTTCAACATACATTAGCTCCAGGCGGTGTTAACTTAAAATTGTCTCTACGGAGAATCGAATCTGGGACAAACGGTACTTGATACACGGTAACGTTATGCAGTTTTATGACTTCCAAGAGTGTATGAGTCAATTGACAATCTAAGAGACAAGATAAGGAAGTTGTTTACTTAGGTTCAGTACTCAAGAAATAAGCAGACCTCGGACAGAGTGAGCCATTTTTACGTCATTAATGTCAAGTGTAGATGTTAATATAGATATGCCTCAAGATGAAATATTAAAAAGAATTCATGAATAATAATTAAACAAAAATGACAGTGCATTATGTACAAAACGAGTAAGTATTATTTATTTATTCAAATTTTAAAGTAAAGATCTAAATAGAATAATTGAATTCGTTATTCAATTACATCACATCTGCCATTGAATGACTACGTAGGTATGTCCATATTATGCAAACTCTTAAAACAGCTCACCCTGTCCGAGGTCTGGAAATAAGGGTAACCTTTAATGACTTTCATAGATTTTATAAAAAAAAAATGATGACTTTTACTTTCCCATATTAAATATTTTTGCAAGCAATGTATCACTACTTTGTTTTTATTCAAAACCTCGAATTAATGACGCGAAGTCACAACTGACACAAGTGATCATGATGTGCGAAATATTGCAGCTCGACAAAAAATTAATCATGCTGAGCCCGGGTATGTCCTTAAACTACGTCCAAAAGAAACTAAACAGGCGTCAGAAAACGAATATATCTTAAATTTTATCGTTTCCTCATAATCTCGTTTTCATAAAATTTTCATGTTTTTAAGATGATATAATAGACATTTCCGTTTCTTGCTCGCTTCGCAGTGTTGTATGCGAAATAGTTTTAAAACGGCTATTAATTTTTGATGTGGCAACATTGGCAGCAAATTTCTTACGTCCGGAAACATTAAATTATAATTTACGACAGTTGTTCTGTGGAATAATAAAATTAGTGAAATGGTGTCGGGCACTTAGTGCGCGAGATGTCCGCTAAATTGACGGCTTTTAACGTCATCTGTGTAGATATTCTAAGGATTTCTGCGTAATTTGGTATTCGTGTGACTTAAATTAAAGCAAGTAGCAAATTTTAATTTTTTGAACGAAGTTCCTTATCGGACGGTTGGCGGATAGGGGCTAGGCGAAAAAACGTGTAAGATTCTTCCGTCACGGCCTTCTTTTGTTTAAATTCTTTTTTGAGAATAAGAAGCATAATTTCACCAACTTACGTACTTACTTCCTATCTATAGTGTAGCAATTGACAAACAGCTGCTTAGAAACAGGTGGTAAGAGCGACGATCCGGGTTTGATGCCCGGACTTGCAAGCAGATATTACTTTTTGTATTTTTTTTTGCACTTGAGCTTCATATTTTTTATTGACTTGGCTCGAGCTACAAAAGGCGAACTTAAAGCCATGAGGCATTCTCTACCAGTCAACCTTAGGGCAAAGCAGTTAAGATTGTAGGCGGTGCGTTTAAATTTAAAACTAAAAGAAATTATCTTTATTTGCAAAAACTAATTTCAACGCAGCTATTTAGGTATCATATTGGAATGAAAAATTCCATTCATAAATCAGCAGGGTGAGGGCCAGCACCAACAGCATCTTAGCCATGTTTGCAAGCAGGTTGGATGGTGCGTATCTGAACCACTGCAGTGCGCTCCATGTATTCGACAATCTTCTTCCTCGCGTTGTCCCGGCATTTTGCCACAGCTCATGGAAGCCTGGGGTCCGCTTGACAACTAATCCCAAGATTTGGCGTAGGCACTAATTTTTACGAAAGCGACTGCCATCTGCCCTTCCAACCCAGAGGGTAAACTAGGCCTTGTTGGGATTAGTCCGGTTTCCTCACGATGTTTTCCTTCACCGAAAAGCGACTGGTAAATATCAAATGATATTTCGTACATAAATTCCGAAAAACTCATTGGTACGAGCCGGGGTTTGAACCCGCGACCTCCGGATTGCAAGTCGCACGCTCTTACCGCTAGGCCACCAGCGCTTATAAATCAAGTAGAATCATTCTATATTTTGAAAAATAAAGACGTACATACTCGCCAACAGTTTTTGAATATATATTTTTTATTCAGTTGACACAAATCTTATTTGTCAAATCTTAATACGAGACTGTAGGACCTTATTTGGGAATATCAAAACCAAAAAGAAGAACGGTTTAACCAGACCTTTTTCGATTCGAACGGAAATTATAACTATGGATATTTCTGCTTGAAACGGGTTTTAAAAGATAGTGTGCGTGCATATTATCAGAGTCAGAGGATATAGCATGTTGAGTGATAATATGGGAGTGTAAGAAAATTATGCATGTCAAGATCGCTGTACATATAACTAGTGTAGTATACTGCACCTGCAGGAGTGGGGGTAGTTGACTGTTAACCGTGGCGCCGGGCGGTTGTGTCGAGAGTGGTTCGGTGATGTTACAGTTATTGTGTATTTTACAAGTGGCGAACGAGGAAAATGTAAGTACATTGAGGAATATCAAATTTTTTTAAAGAAAGGGGAGGAATGTTAAGTACTTTGCAAAAAAAAAAAAAAGTTGTAGGTACGAATGGAAGCGTAATAGCGAACTTTAAATCATGGCGTAATTTAATGGCTATAAAATTTATACATGAACAGTAAACAACGACCTTTATCCATTACGAATAGTTCCTTTGACTTAAATGTGGTAAATGTAAATATATGCCTTGTTTACGTGCTTCGGCCGGCCAGCAGCGCGGCGCGATGATAACATTGATCACTTGCATCTTTGTGTTTTACTCGCATCCATAAGTACCTAGATGGAAATCAGCTTAGTTTCTTTATTTACGGAAGTACCGTTAATGAATGATTTGATAAATATTATTGAGTTCCTTAACTAAGTCTGTTTAGTGCCTAGGCTAAAAAAATGGCTATTAAAACACCTTAATAATGTATTGCATTGCAACATTTACTAAATTAAAGTACGGATTAAATTGACAGCGTTGTAATGAATTACGGTACATAATTATTACAACTATATGGCTTTGTTGTGATTACGCGTGCTACTAAACGGCTAAATAATAAAATGATATTCGCTTTCATTAGTAAGAAATATTGACGAGTGTTACTCGTATTAAGTGGAAAGTCATTAACGGTATTTATTTTGGCGTATACATAAATGTATGTATTTAAGTAAATAAGATCTCATAATAGGTACGGTACTATTAAATGTTTGGTTTAAGAGGTCCATACGACGGGCCATGCCGGTACCTACGTATTGTGAGTATATTAGTTACATGCGAGGTCAATATGACAGACCATAATTTCACTGTTATTATTGTATTGTTGTACGGGTATGAAAGGTCAATTTGACAGACCATGTGGATATTAAAAGTGTTATAGAAGACTTTTATATGAAAGGTCAATATGATAGGCCATGGGTTTGCCTGGATTAAAGTTGATATATGAGAGGTCAATTTGATAGACCACATAATAATAAAAGTGATTCTGAAGACTTTTATATGGAAGGTCAATATGATAGACCATGCTTGCTGTGGTTAATGTTAACATTGAGCTTTATATTAGAGGCTAATTTGACAGGTCGTATATAGAAGTGATTTGAAAGACTTTTATATGAAAGGTCAATATGATAGACCCTGGAAGTGGATGCTTACTATGGTAGGCATGTGTGATTTAGTCATGTAGTGACTATTAATTGGCGGTCAATAGATCCTGTGTAGTTGCAAATTATACTATACAGAATCGCGTGTTGTTGCAGATCGCACCAAAATGACCCAAGTAACATCAACTATACCAAGTCTAGACAATTTCGATTGTGGAGGCGATCCGGTTTCCGTCGGTGTAAGATGGGAAAAATGGAAACGGGCGCTGGAGATATACTTCCTGGCCGCTAATATCGAGGAAGATGTGGTAAAGCGAGCCACTTTACTACATCTCGGTGGGCTTGCTCTGCAAGAAGTCTATTACAATTTGCCGGGTGCTCACGCCGAAAAAGCTACTGACGTCGACGTCTATAATGTGGCTATGGAAAAATTAGATGCTTATTTTTCCCCTAAGCAGAGTAGATATTATGAACGCTACATATTTAGGCTTATGAAACAAGATGAAGGGGAAAGGTTTGAAGCTTTTCTTGTGAGACTTCGGCAACAGGCTGACAAATGTAAATTTACGGCAAGGGACGAAAATTTAATTGACCAAATCATCGAAAAAGGAAATAGCTCCGAATTGCGGAAAAAGATTTTGTCGGCCGGCGATAGTGTCACTTTACAGCAAGTGATAACTATAGCGACCACACTGGAGACTGTCAATAGGCAACTAGACACGTTTGGAAAAACTGGGTCAATGAAGGCGGGTGACATGGATAAATCGGACATAAATAAAATTGATACTAGGAAATTACCAGCAAGAGGCACCTCAAAGACTTGTTATCGATGCGGTAGCAATAAACACTTGTCATTTGCACCCGAATGCCCTGCTAGGGACAAAAAATGTTTGAAATGTGGGATTATTGGACATTTTAAAGATTACTGTAAAACTAAAAAGCTGAAGCGGAAATTTGAACACAAAAAAGATGATAAATTTAATAATGCAAAAAGGCAAAGGTTTGACCACCCACAAAAGGATACCGAAGAAGTGGATTATGTATTCCATCTAGATAACGACGAAGTTATCAACTGTCAGGTCGGTGGTGTCACTATTGAGATGTTAATAGACTCTGGATGTAGATGTAATATCATTACTGATGAAACGTGGGAGTATTTAAAGAGCCATAACGTGAAAACCGCAAATCAAATCGCACATCCTGACAAGACATTAGTGGCTTACGGCAGTCAAACGCCACTAGATGTGACGGGGAAATTCGAGGCGCAGATATATATTCGTGATGGACTTGAAACAATGGCTACCCTATATGTCATTCGAAACGGGTCGCGTAACCTTTTGGGAAGGATTACTGCAAAACAACTCGGCGTCCTTCAGACTGGCATACCGGTTAACAACATCAGTACATTTCCCAAATTCAAAGGTGTTAAAATTCAAATCCCAATCGATGATAAGGTAAAACCGGTTATCCAACCGTATAGAAGAATACCGATACCTTTGGAAGCAAAGGTAAATTCAAAACTAACAGAACTACTAGAAGCCGACATCATCGAAGAGGTCAACGGGCCTTCGCAATGGGTATCGCCCATGGTACCTGTGCTCAAGGAAAATGGCGACCTTCGGATTTGTATCGACATGAGGAGGGCTAATGAAGCTATTATAAGGGAGAATCATCCTCTTCCTACGATGGATGAGTTGCTACCCCATTTCAGACAAGCGAAATTCTTTTCTCGGCTTGACATAAAAAATGCTTTTCATCAACTGGAGATTGACGAAGACAGCAGACACATTACAACCTTCAGCACCAGTAAAGGATTATTTCGGTACAAAAGATTAATGTTTGGGGTGTCATGCGCGCCGGAAATGTTCCAAAAGGTGCTAGAGAAGATGTTGTTAGGATGTGAAGGTACTGCAAATTTCATCGACGACATCATTATATACGGATCTGATGAAAAAGAACATGATACACGGCTCAAGAAAGTCCTACAGGTGTTGAAGGACAACGATGTCCTACTCAATGAAGCTAAATGCATTTACAAGACAAATAAAATTGAGTTCCTTGGCCATGAACTCACTGCAAACGGGGTAAAACCACTTGATAAATATATCCTAGCCATTCAATCGGCGAAGAGACCAACCAATGTTGAAGAGATTCAAAGTTTCCTCGGATTGGTGAATTATGTGGGGAAGTGGATCCCTAATTTGGCATCATTAACGGAGCCCCTTCGTCAGCTTGTACGACTTAAATTGAGCAAAACGACGGACCTTCGTAAATATTGGACTAGCTCTCAAGAACAAGCGTTTGATACATTAAAAGCGAGTCTGTCAAATATACAAACATTGGGCTATTATAATCCAGCTGACAGAACACAAATAGTGGCTGATGCATCTCCCGTGGGTCTTGGAGCCCTGCTGATACAAATAGATCGAAATGGTCCTCGTATCATAGCGTTCGGTAATAAGAGCCTAACCGATTGTGAGAAAAGGTATTGCCAGACCGAGAAAGAGGCTTTGGCCCTCGTCTGGGCAGTCGAACATTTTAAAACGTATTTGTTCGGCAAAGAGTTTGAGATTATAAGCGACCACAAGCCTTTGGAAACCATATTTGGTCCCAGATCTAAACCATGCGCACGTATTGAGCGCTGGGTTCTCCGCTTGCAGGCTTACAAGTACAAAGTAATTTACCGGCCAGGCAAGGACAATATCGCCGACCCCATTTCTCGGCTTTGCCAATCAATTAGTCCCAAACCGTTTGACAATGAAAATTATATTAATGCGATCGTACAATACAGCAGGCCGACAGCAGTACCATTAAAAGAAATTGAAGCCGTCTGTGCCACAGATGAAGAAATAATGGCGCTTAAAAGCGGAATTTATGAAAACAAATGGCATGAATCTATTAGCGCTTATAAAGCTTTCCAAACTGAGATCTGTTTTCAAGGAAATATTGCTTTAAGAGGGAACAAATTGATTATCCCCAAAGAACTTCGAGACAGAGTACTGGAAGCTGCACATCAAGGTCATCCTGGCATAGTAGCCATGAAGACTCGTCTCAGAACTAAAGTGTGGTGGCCAAAGATAGATCGAGATGCAGAAAACAGAGTTAAGGCCTGTAAAGGATGCACACTCGTTTCAGCACCTAACCCCCCACACCCTATTAAGAGACGAGAGCTTCCAGTCGAACCCTGGATCGATGTTGCGGTTGACTTTTTAGGACCTCTGCCATCAAATGATTACTTACTGGTTCTCATCGACTACTATAGTCGCTACAAAGAAATCAAGATTATGCGAAGTATCACAGCTGTAGACACCGTTAGAGTCCTAAAAGAAATATTCTCCCGGTTGGGATATCCTGTGACTCTGACATGCGATAATGGTAACCAGTTTACCAGTGAGACCTTCAAGACTTTCTGTAAGGAATGCAATATTGTTATATACAATACAATCCCTTATTGGCCACAAATGAACGGCGAAGTCGAACGCCAAAACAGAGATATCCTTAAACGGCTGAAAATCAGCCAAGTAGAAAAAAAGAACTGGAAGGATGATCTCCTAGAATACTTAATTATGTACAACAGCACTCCACACACCACTACAGGTAAAACACCTTCAGAACTCTTCTTCCGAAGGCAGTTCCGAGACAAAATACCCACAGTGGCTGATATGGAGTGCAAAATACTCGATTCAGATGTAAGAGATAGGGATAAAGAAAAGAAAGAAAAGGGACGGGAATACACTGATACGAAGAGGAAAGCAAAAGATAGTAATCTAGAAATCGGTGAAAAGGTCTACGTGAAAAACTTGATAAAAGATAACAAACTTACTCCCAACTTCAATCCTGAATCGCACACTGTTACAGATGTAAGCGGTGGTGATGTTAGAGTAAGGAATGACGTGACTGGAAAAGAATATCGCAGAAGTGTTGTTCACCTCAAGAAAACTGAAACTGGTGAATGGGCTGTTATAAATCAAAACAGCAGCAATGCACCTCACGCGGACCAAGATCAAAATGAAGATTAATATGATTGTTGTGTTGAATCTATAATTAGCTGAAATATAAAAAATGTATCGATTTTCAAATAACTGAATGATTACAAATCAGATCGAATCAGTACTCTTTTATTTTCGTTAATAAGGAAGGGATGTAGTATACTGCACCTGCAGGAGTGGGGGTAGTTGACTGTTAACCGTGGCGCCGGGCGGTTGTGTCGAGAGTGGTTCGGTGATGTTACAGTTATTGTGTATTTTACAACTAGCACAAACGTATATACATATTATGCTTTTCTGTGTCTGACCTTTTTATCAGTTGTCACTAAGTACATAAGGTTAGAATATTTTCGCGTTTTGCTCTATAAATGTTAAATTTTCGACATAACCTTATATTTACATAAGTATACATATTTCACACTAGACGTTTACCAGCTACATGTTTCTTATAATAAGTAGAATTCTAAAAAAATATCGGGCTGGAGGTCTTAAGACTCTTTGAGTCAGTTAGAAATGCACTTTTCATGTCCGTTAGTTCCATGTTTGTTAGACGATATATTCAGTAATCTCAAACCAATTTTCATGAAATATGGCAAGAACGTAATTCATATAAATACAATTATTACATATGAGCAAATGGAGGATTGGGTTGATGGTTAAGAAATTAGAGGTTAAAGGGGCCCACTGATTAATAGTGCGCCGGACGATCGGTATCGGCCTGTCAGTTGCAAGTTGCGGAAAGTTTCCTATCGTACATGATTTATAATTTTTACATATAAAATTTGCTGTGACTTATTTTTCTAAAGTGTTTTTTCAATAAAAAGACGCTAAGATAGCTTACCTGCTTTCTAATGCTTAAAAACGAACTATAGTCTGCTTGTTTGTAAATAGTGCTTGATCATATTAGAAACTTCGCTTTGTAAAGAAATTTACAAAATCATTAATAACTGATCATTGCACATCCATTTGTAAGATTGATTCGTGGGGTAAAATGGAAACGTAATTCACCATTACTAAAAATAACAGTAACCACATTTTCAAAAGTACAGTGTAGTATACAAATTTAACCTAAAACAACGCAGTATTATGCTTACTTTTGTTTTTTTTTTTACAATTTTAGTAACTTAAAGATATATTTTAAACAAAATGTGAATTACATTTTTACTGCCCATATTACTTTACTTTATTTTTCAGAAGCTCTATATTAAAATCTAATTTCACTTATTTGATCGCTTGTGGAAAACGTAAAATTCGAACGTGGAAATTTCCAATATATGTTTAAATTTAATTTAATTCGTTGAGAGTAAGGTTGTTTTCCACATGGATCAGTTTTACATTTTCCAGTTCTGGCTAATGGCTCTTCTTATTTCAAAGCCTATTTTCATTTTTCATAATTAAATAATAGTTCAAAAGTAAAATTAATTAAATCAATAATAGTTATTTTATTATTAAGGCGATAACAACTAAATATATATGAAAGAATTATTTATTTTACTTTTGAACTATTATTTGATTCACCTTTTTCTTAATTTATGGCATCAAGTCTTGCATTGCAAATACATCCTTACTGCACGGTCATTAAGTTCACTTCTGGTTACACTTTAGACTGTCAGATTTTTTTATTGACTAGTGAATATAGACACTTGACCCTTTTCTAAGCCGCTATCTACAAGGTTTTCTCAAAATATCCAAATATATTCCAATTAATCTTGCTTTGATGATTCATTTGAAGACAAGTCACATTTCCCGAAAGTGCAATCTAATTTGGACCTTAAATCGCTGTGCTAAAGTTGAAATTTTACTGGCGCGTATGTGGTCGATAAATCGTGCTGTGCCTGGAAGACGGTTTAAAGTAGTGCAAAATATCGTAACCACAAATTAGACAACTTAAGAGGGAAGAATAGCTTTGCGATCCTAGCGAAATAACTGTATTTTTTCTATGTAATTTCATTTCGGGAGAAAACTTTAATTTTGATGTATTGGTTTTCGCTTTAAAAAAATATTTTTGCAAATTTTGCAAAACATAAAGGAAAACCTATAAACCTAGTTTTTCACTGTGTCAATAACATACTAAAAAAATCATGTGAAGACTGGTCGGGCGGCCAATGCTGCGCTTCAAAGATTGCGTCAAGTGTGATATGGTTGCTTTTAATATCACATGTAACCAATGGCAAAAACTGGCCGAAGACCGACCCGTATGGCGTCGTGCTATTCAAGATGGTCAAGCCAAACACGACGATGCCTGGTTTACCTCTTTAAGAGAGACACGTATGAGGCGCCACGAGCAGGCCTCCAACCCTCGCCCACCTGGGCAAGCATACACCTTTGAATTTCTTCGCGAATGTATGCCGGTTTCCTCACGATGTTTTACTTCACCGAAAATATAAATATCAAATGATATATTATTCCGTATATAAGTTCCGAAAAACTTATTGGTATGTGCCAGGATTTGAACCCGCGATCTCCGGATTGAAAGTCATATATCAGATCCACTCAGTAACGGAATGGAAATAAAAACTTTGACACATAAGTGTAACAATTTTAAAAATGGGTGTAGTATACAACTTTAGATAAGATACGAGTAGACATATAATACGAGTACATGCCAATTAGACCATCTCATGGTCTAATAACAGTACTCCCCTTTCAAAAACCCGTAAATTGCGTATTCTACCGGTGTGGTCGTGTCCATTAAATTTTTATTGCCGTTTTGAGGTTTTGACGCAGCCCTGTTTTGAGCACCAGTGTGGGTAAACCCTTACACCATTATGAGCTAACATATCGAACGAAGCAGGTATAATTTATGGCATAAATGTCTTCACATTCTCAAATGAAAACTATTATACATACTTTAAATTCATCATACACTTAAATAAACTACAATGGGAATAATATAAAGTGTTAAATCAGCATGTCTACCAAACGATGCAATGGTGACTCTTTTTGCGGATGATACGCACGTTGGAATAAAAGGAGGGGATACAAGTGACAATAGAGACAAAATTCAAAATGTTTTGATTATTATTAGAAACTGGTTTGAAGCAAACGGTATAATACTTAATACAAATAAAACCACTGTTATGAACTACACTGGCAAGCAGAAGAATTAATCCAGAACTACATTATTAGGATATGAAATAGACCGTAAAATTAGTCATACACGCCACATAGACAAAATTTGTAAGAAAATTTCTAAAGGAACTTATGCTCTGTTAAAACTGAATAAACAGTCATTGTTATCTGTATATTACGCATACATTCAAGCTAATATAAACTATGCAATTAGTATATGGGGTAAAGGAGGAGATATCTAGAGAGTATTAAAATTACTAAGACGATCAATCAGAATATTAAATAACTTACGTAAGCGTCAATCAGCTAAAAATATTTTGCAAAGGACCGGATAATGACCGTTATCTCATTTTTTATATACATTAGTCTTCTAGAAATACACAAGGATAAGAATAATTTGAAACGAAAGAAAGATATTCATAGATACAATACGAGGAATAAAGAACAGATGTGTATGCCTAAATCAAGAACTAAGAGATTATACAAGCAAGGAAATACTATCAAAATGTATTTATATAACCTACTGCCTACAGATATAACCACTTTACCAGAAAAGGACTTTAAAAATAAAATCAAGAGTTTATTGGAGAAAAACCCGGTCTACTCTATAAAAGACTTCAGTGAATTATTTATAAAAAAGTGTCTAACATATTATTAATATCATATTTAAATTTGTTGCAATATATGACGTGCTAAATGTAATGTATATTACATGGTCAATAAATCATCTTATCTTATCTAAAATAGTATATTGAATTAAGTAATCGGGCGAGTCCAAAGGCATATTACAACACTCGTAACGTGTTTCCTCTCTTCCAGTTAACCTTTGAGCAATTGACAAATTTGATTTGAATTTGTCTATTAACACTTAAAATTCTTTCGTGTGGCATGATCCTATAACTAAAATTTGAGGATTTTTTACACAGAAGCGGCACCCGTTATATGTAGATACGAGTGTCAATACACTTATCGGCGAAGTCGATAAAGTTGCTTATTGTTAATATTTGAACTTGGCTGTCATTCATTTCATATTTATGTTTTTGATGGGATTCACCTTGCTTATTCTATATACACCAAAGTAATATAAAAAAATATATCTAAAAAACATAATTTGAAAAAGTCAATGAAATGAAAAAAAAAAAATGAATTTTTCCCATCTCACCCCATTGCTATCCCCTCTAACCCCAACTACGGGGTGAGCTGGGATTACCCAATATTGTGTATTTATCGTTGAAACTATGAAATGAAACAACAAATCATCATTGACAAACTAAAATTCATACATTCGGAATACTTTTTTTGTACCTATATATAAATCAATGAGCCACATATCATTAAAAATACTTTTATCCAGGTTTGAATTTCGCCCCTACTCACCCCATTCTACGGTAACAGCAGTTTCTAATTTGATTGCTTAGTAAATTGTATCTATTTATACATATCTGTGACGACATTGTGATAATAGTTACGTGTTTAAAGCAACATCTTACAACAATTTTTCACCGACTTAAAAAAAAAAGCGGCCAAGTGCGAGTCGGACTCGCCCATGAAGGGTTCCTTTATGACGTATTAAAAAAAACTACTTAAACTACTAGATCTCGTTCAACATTTTACCACTTTGGACTTTTGGACACACATTTTACCACTTTGGTAGTGTCTCTCGCGCAAACTATTCACTTTAGAAAAAAATAATATTAGGAACCTAAATATCATTTTTGAAGACCTATCCATAGATACCCCACACGTATGGGTTTGACAAAAAAATTTTTTTTTTTAATTTTATGACGTATTAAAAAAAACTACTCACTAGATCTCGTTCAAAACAATTTTCGTTAGAAGTTTGCATCGTAATGTATATCATATATTTTTTTTAGATTTTTCATTCTGTTATTTTAGAAGTTACAGGGGGGGGGACACACTTTTTTTACTTTGGGAGGTTCTCTCGCGCAAACTATTCAGTTTAGAAAAAAATGATATTAGAAACCTTAATATCATTTTTGAAGACCTATCCATAGATACCCCACATGTATGGGTATGTTGAAAAAAAAAATTTTTTTTTAATTTCATGACGTATTTAAAAAAAACTACTTACTAGATCTCGTTCAAAACAATTTTCGTTAGAAGTTTGCATCGTAATGTATATCATATATTTTTTTTAGATTTTTCATTCTGTTATTTTAGAAGTTACAGGGGGGGGGACACACTTTTTTTACTTTGGGAGGTTCTCTCACGCAAACTATTCAGTTTAGAAAAAAATGATATTAGAAACCTTAATATCATTTTTGAAGACCTATCCATAGATACCCCACACGTATGGGTTTGATGTAAAAATTTTTTTTAGATTTTTTGAGTTTCAGTTCTAAGTATGGGGAACCCCCCAAAATTTATTGTTTTATTTTATTGTTTTTTTTTCTATTTTTGTGTGAAAATCTTAATGCGGTTCATAGAATACATCCACTTACTAAGTTTGAACAGTACAGCTCTTATAGTTTCGGAAAAAAGTGGCTGTGACAGAATCGGACAGACAGACGGACATGACGAATCTATAAGGGTTCCGTTTTTTGCCATTTGGCTACGGAACCCTAAAAAGGAGGTTATTTCGACCGTATTATTTCAAATGTTTTATTTTATTTTATTAGGAGACCTTCTTTGTTACCTTAGAACGCCTTCATTTCTGAACCGATATCGAATAGTAAATTGTTAACCAGGCCATGAAAGGCAGCCATTTCTATCGTATCGAGGTAGTTCGGCGCTCCAACGCACTGAGAGCGCCAATACACCGAGACTGAAATGGTGCCTTCACCCGAGTTAAACACTCAACTTTTCATTTCAAATACAAGGAAATAAAAATATGCATTTAAAATAACACTGCAAGTATAAACTTTAGTAGGTAGTATTTCTTGAGGGTACTCTCAATTAACAATATAGGTAAAAATATCGTATTTTATGGAATGAGGAGTAAATTACGAGTATCAGAATGGTAATACATAGTACAACAAATCCATTTAAAACTTTAATTACCGTAATTAAAGGGGAAAAAAACGTACTTAGAAAGTACAGTGCTCTAGAGTAGAAACGTACCATGTTCTGCACACTTTTTAGAACAACAACTACAAAAAAACATGAGGAGCGGATGGCCTCCCGGTACCATTGCCAAGTATTATTTGACACCATCACTGTCTCATTATTTTTTTTTCATTTTTTTTGTGGGGTGGCTGTCTTCACGCTAGCCACCCCAAACCACTTTTTGTAATTTTTTTTGGTCTAGATAGCAAGATATTCGTTAGTTCATGTTTGTTCAGGCATTAAAATCGTAAGGACCCGATTCCTTCAATTTTTTTTTCATTTTTTTTGTGGGGTGGCTGTCTTCACGCTAGCCACCCCAAACCACTTTTTGTAATTTTTTTTGGTCTAGATAGCAAGATATTCGTTAGTTCATGTTTGTTCAGGCATTAAAATCGTAAGGACCCGATTCCTTCATTTTTTATTTTATTTTTTAAAGTGGTTTGGGGTGGCTAGCGTGAAGACAGCCACCCCAAACCACTTTTTGTAAGTTTTTTTGGTCTAAATCGCAAGATATTCGTTGGTTCACGTTTGTTCAGGCATTTAAATCGTTCGGATCTCATAAAATTTGCCATAAAAAAATAAAATCGAAAAATTCATACGGAGACGCAACAAGCAATCGAGATGGATACAAACGATTCTATGGACTAAATAGAAAACTATAGACCATATATATGGTCTATAGGTTAAAACTGTAACGGTTATATAACCGTTACAGTTTTCAAAGTGGTGTAGCTGTCTTCACACTAACCACCCCAACCCGAAATCAGCCAGAGAAAAATAAAACTTGAAAATTTGAATAAATCAACTTATGTACCTTATTCAACGGCTAAAAAAAATAATGAGAATCGGGTCCTTACGATGTCACTTGCAGAATATCGTCAACTGACCATGTTGATTCAAGACAGATAGGTCATTTGCGGGCGTTAAAATCAGATTTGCCAGAAAAAAATAATACTTGAAAATTTGAATAACTCATTTTATGCTCCAAAGTCAAAGACTGAAAAAAATAGTCAGAGTCGGGTCCTTACGATGCCACTTGCAGAATAACGTCTTTGGACCATGCTTATTCAAGATAGACAAGTCATTTGCGGGCGTTCAAAACAGATTTGCCAGAAAAAAATAATATTTGAAAACTTTAATAACCCAACATATGCTCCCAGGTCGAAGACTGCAAAAAATAGTCAGAGTCGGGTCCTTACGATGCCACTTGCAGAATATCGCCAATGGATCATGTTTATTTAAGGCAGATAAGTCATTTGCGGGCGCTCAAAACAGATTTGCCAGAAAAAAATAATATTTGAAAACTTTAATAACCCAACATATTAATTAGTGTCTCAATGCTCAGAATACAATGAACGGCAAATTCGTATCATGGTGAAAAAGTGACATTTGATGAAGTGAAACTGCTGATGATGATCAGAATGGAACTCTTCAACGATACACAGTACACGTTTGGCGATTTGTCCTCTTCGCTGTATTTGTTAAGTAAATTAGATTTTCAAGACAAATTTTTGTCAAGTTCGAGTTCTGACGATGGAGTCCATGAGGAATCGAGGGAACTCTTTAAATGTGAAAGGCATACATATAGTGACTTTTATATTTTCATCAACAAATCAAGTATTTATTTTTTCCTAAAAGCAAGTAGATAATATCAAAGGTGTTTTTGGCCCAGTGGTTGTCTAATAGAATTTCTTAAGATCGCTATTTTTACTTTCCATTATATGTGCAATATCCCTATGTCTATTTCATAAAACAACTCATCTATATCCGCCATTTGGCCATGTAAAGATATAAAAAACAAAATTTGTTCACTTCGTCGACTATAAAACCTTTCAGATAATATAAACGTCACTTATTTTTTTATATACAGGTTGGATTTTCTTTTTGGGTCAGTGACAGCAGTGGGCAGCTACCAGATCCCGTGCTGCTACGCAAAAATAGTCTTAAAAGACCTTCCCTTTTTTGCCATTTGGCTACGGAACCCTAAAAATCTAGGGCCAAAATCCAGAGAGGAAAATGTCAAGAACTTTTATATGGAAAAATTACCACTAACGTTTCCTCTTAAGAAGCTTACTGGTGTCCTAAGGTTTAGATCTTAATCTCAAAATTTATAAATACTAAAAATCCTCAAATTTCGCCTAATAAGCAATTCAGAGACTCACGTCCCTAAGGATCTCCATTGTAATACAATTGCGGAACCCTCAGTTTATAAACTGCTTATCACCACAACCTCATAGCTAGTTTACAACAGCAACTTTATTCTTATAGTCACAGGGTTCAATTTGCATAAACTTTTACTCCAGATATATATGACGTTTGGATTTTAGCTGGTAATATGGCGTTTCATAATTTGCGCGGTTCCAGAAAGGGTTCTAAACGATTGTGGAATTTTGTCTCATTGTTCCTTTTAAATAGGTAGCTGTTTAGAAAGTTGGTAAGATTTAGCTATTAATAATGTAGGTCCCTACATACTCAAGCGTACATTTATTTATTTAAAATTTGATTCAGGCAACAAGGCCCATATTACAAATACCTTACAGACTAACTGCCCGCCTGGTGATAAGCTGTCACCGTAGCCTATGGATGCCTGCAACTTTTTTTTTATACCATGTCGGTGGCAAACACGAATACTGTCCGCCTGATGATAAACTGTCACCGTAGCCTATGGATGCCTGCAACTTTTTTTTTATACCACGTCAGTGGCAAACACGAATACTGCCCGCCTGGTGATAAGCTGTCAACGTAGCCTATGGATGCCTGCAACTTTTTTTATACCATGTCGGTGGCAAACACGAATACTGCCCGCCTGATGATAAGCTGTCACCGTAGCCTATGGATGCCTGCAACTTCTAAGTTGTTACATGCGCGTTGTCGATCACTGGTATTGGTGAACATTTTTATACCACGTTGGTGGCAAACAAGAATACGACCCATCTGATGCTAAGCAATCACTGTAGCCTATGGATCATGCGCGTTGTTGATCATTAAAGTATGCGAAATGTTGTGAAATTGCATACGGCGCGACCTGCCTGATTGTAAGTGTAGTCAGTGTAGCCTTTGGACGCCTGCAACTTCAAAGTTGTCACATGCGCGTTGCCTCGCCCCAGTTTGCGTGTTTGAGGACTACTAACGTATTCTAATCTAGAAGAACTTGTGTTATACAACTATTTCTACAAGTCATGGAATTGAATAAATATAACATCACCCAATTTCTCGATCCTGCATTTTATATGTACTGAGACGTCGGTGGCAAACAACCATACAGTCCGCTCAAGTAAGCACCCTAGCCTATGGATGCTTGCAAGTACTATTGTATGTACTGGTGAATGTTTATTTTCGGTTGGTTTTGGTCAGATAAACGCCAGTCCATACAATAAGTATGACCATTGGGCGAGGTTTTCGACAGAGGGGTAAGCTCTTAAAGGCGACTCCGGTTTAAATGCTCTAAGGATTGTAGGCATTTAACGGAAAATTTGAGGAAATATTCAACCTTAAACGCTTTGAAATAAGCTTCATTAATAATTCACGAGAGCTGATATTTGCTTGTAATTTCATACAAAATATTAAGGACAGTAGACCTTATTAACCTTAAATACGGCTTACCATATTACCATACCGTATTAAACCTTAAGCACTTTGAAATAATACAATACTTAATTCACGAAGACTGATATTTGCTTGTAACTTCATACAAAATAATTAAGGACGGTAGATCTTATTAACCGTAAAACTCTATCTGTCAAAATCAAATATATTCTAGATTAACATAAAGAATAATGACAAACAACGATCAACTCTAAGTACTAGAAATAAAGTAGAATTTTACTCAAATCGGCCGGCTGTAATGCGACATGCATAATTGAGGCGATGGAATAAAAGTTTCACTTTAAGGGGCTCCCTAGTGCCAATGACCTTCGATCTGAATCCCCTTAGTTACCTTACCATAGCTAGTAGCCAGCTTACCATATTTACTTCAAGTTTATTGTCTTCGAGATATTTGGCATCAAAGTTGAACAATTTTAGGCCAAAAAACTGGTTTTCTGGACATAACTTTTGTGTTAGTTAACTAGTTAGTTTAAAATTAAATTCTCTGACGAGTTTTTAGAGACGACAGACGAACCCAAATGTGTAGATTTCGTGTATGTAAAACCCTACCCTAACCAGATACGCCCTTATATGCCCTTATATGTAATGGCAAGGCAGGTCAAGATTAAATAAATAGGTAAGGGTGTCTAAATAAGGGTCGAAGTCTCATTTTGTATTGGATTTCGAAAGAGCGCACCAAGCGGGACGTTTTGGAACCTCAAAATCCTATACAAAATGAGACTTAACGCAAACGCGTTCGTCACGTTATGATGTCGATCAAAGTTACACTAGGGGTACTGACTGGTACAGGAACTATAGATACCTCCATATCAAAAAGGATAAAAATAACACACATATTGTACAGTCGCCCTCACAAATATCTGAACATGCTCCTATTGTTAAGGCGTTAAAGTGCTTGTTCAGATATTGTGAACACATGGCCGCTTCGATATATCTGAAGGCGACTCTACCTAGGTACCTAAAGAATTATAATTCCTGTGAAGTCGGATAAATGACCCCAAACGGTCACCGTGTGAAATATCCATAATAAGCTCCTTTCAAACTGACTTTTGCTCAAAAGTCGATTATCGAAACAAAGCACGTTGACAGCTGTCAAATGTCAACGTCAAGCACGTATAAGGGGTCTAACCATAATATTAAAAGAACGGTAGGTGTGATCAAAATACATTTATTTGGCACAATGAATATAACCTCTTCCAATCTAACTAACCACACGACAGTAGTACGCTTGTCGCTCAGACAAGCAATTATATTGTATCGAGTTCTAACAAAACAAAACGTACTGACCTGCTAATAATACAATCAACGTAACCACTTGTAATTTTGCATCGACTGTCATCGTTCGACTGTCATCGTTCGAATGTCCCCTCCCGAATGCTCGTTCAATATTTAAGATGGAGGGATCGATCACGTGACTCTTCACGTGATCGATCGTTACAAATACTTTTAATACTATAGTTAGCTTATTTAATCTAGAAAAATGTATTATAATGACAAAATATCTATATAAACTAAACAGTATCCTTACAGCTCGGCCATCCTGCTAGAGCAAGTCCCTTTGCTCACCTACATTTACCATTAGGTTACATTTTAGATTTACTCGTTTCATATCAGTATATTACAAAATAAAGTATTTTAACTAAGCAATACGAATTTCAAAATTCTAAAAGTAAATCTGCAAGTAGACCTCAAGGACTCTTTTACAAGTCAATACAACATTTATAGTAACATCATGTAGTGACATGAAAAAATATAACAACATTTACAAATACAACGGCCAATACCTAGGTAAACATTACATTATAATTATCTTAAAATAAATAATGACTACAGTAAACAGAGACATATTGTCTCTATGGTAAATAATACATTAAATCTGGAGATGTAAAAGGTCCCCAATGTCAGAGTACTAATACTAATAAGATTTGGAGGTGTACTGTCTCTCCAAGTGTCAACATGAAATCTATACTAAATAAATGAATCACGCCTAGACTGTTAAGCTAGCAGTTTCATAAAGTATACAGCTCACATAACTTAATTTGAATTATAATTTAATTTATTAACGTCTACAAAGCCTAATCGAAAGCATTTATTTTATAACAATAGTGCAATATTCACAAAAAATATCAATTAATCTAAATTACCTATATCCTAGACTATTAGCCATGATGATTACTCAGACCCATTCCGGCTTTCTCCTCAATAACCTGCTATATGGCATAATCCAGGGGGTTAAGGTCCGGGCTGGAGGACGGCCAGTCTTCGTGGGCAATAAAGTCAATTTTGTTCCTTCGAAACCAGGCTTGAGTTGTTTTTGCCTTATGTGCAGGAGCTGAGTCTTGTATGGAGTCTAGATTACTGATTTTCATGACTGATGGTTAGGCTTCGACGCGTCGAAGTAAAAATAAAATAAAAACAAAAGTTTTCTAAAAATGAATTTACAACACTTTAATAAGCACTGAAAAATCCCTCACGATAGTATAAATAAAATTTTAATCGCATGAGTAGAGCCGGAGCCACTAACAACATTTGGATTAGCCCTCGTATTGTATGGAAAGTGTAATAGTAGTCACAGACTTGTTGATCTATTTAGGGTTCAAGCTAACCTGGTTGTAATACTAACGGTATGAAAGGTCCAATGTAAAGTAAACTCTTAATGGCTCGACACTTAAAGTCCCTGCCTGGGCTATAACCGCGAAAATCAAAGTTCGTCAATTGCGGGTATTTTTCTCCGTCACTCTAATTACGTCTTAGTCAGAGTAAAAGAGAAAGAACCCCGCAATTTGCGAGTTCCGGTTTTCGCGGTAGGCCCCCTGTACACTGCTAAGAGACGTACATCAAACCGCAAAGTATGGTTGCGGCAACTGGCCCATATCAGTCATTAGACTCATTAGCAGAGACCGGAATTTTCGAGGCATTTTTGAAATGTCATACGGACTTCTCATTTATTGACTTTCGATCATTGACATACGTATATCTAAGGACGAGCCTTACTTTTTAGTCTAACGCAACTAGTTGCGACCTATCGCGCGCGTGATGCGAACTCATCAACCAATCGCGTTGTGGCGTTAGACTGCACGATTGGCTCGAATTCGTGTGCGTGATACCGCTGTACTAGCCCCATTCTCATGGCCCTGCTCAATATGCTCCTTCCAATTCAAGTGGTTGTCTACGGTTATTCCTAAAAATTTCAAGGTGCCAACTTTCTCGACTTCTGCATTATTAATGATTAATCGTATATACGAGTAAATGCGTTATATGAGGAAAATTGCATACATTTAGTTTTACAAATATTTATTTGCTTCATTTCACTTGCACCAGGTAATAATGTCCTATAATGGATTATTTATGTCACGTTCAAAATCAGTTTTGTTATTGCAATTGATTATCAAAGTTGTGTCGTCACTACCGTCAGCAAACATTATTATAACATTATAGTAGATCATTAATGTCAGTCATAACAATCAGGGTAGCGTCTACAGATTTTTATACTTAAATAAAAATATCAGGAGTTACTCGAGCGCGTCAGATATTGGTAGTTTTAGTCGCGTAACATGTCTCTGATAACAAGGGTATGAGTATGTTAATCTGCTGGTTTACATGATCGGGGTGGTCATATGGAAGAGTAGAAAATTAGGAAAAAAAAACTCGAGCGCGTCAGATATTCATAGAGGATGTTAAGTGGGCCCTACAAAAGACTGACGATTCGGAAGTGACGCAAGCTTGTAGTGAATTTTTAAAGCTGCATAATAACAGCATCTTGAAATACTCGAGAGTGGCCATTTAGTTATTATTACTATAGAGAAGCCATACCAAACAATGAAATTGTCGCAATCGCAACCTGTACCTCGCGACCACCATGAAATTTACGGCGCCTACGCGTATAGGTCGTGAGATTTCAGCTTCTATAGTTTGTTGTCAAAACAACAACAAAACATAGCGCTAAATACTGGTTCTCTGTACCGGTTCTATACGAAGTAATAGTTCAATGCGCGTGTCAGATTAAGATTGATGACCCAGTTGTGTAAAACCTAAATCTAACAATAAAGTGGAGCAGTATCCTTATTCCGACGGTTTGAATTTTTATTTTTTAAGATAATTACCAATATAATAATCTAATCATTCCAATCTAATCTTAAAAATAACTGGCTGGATTTTCAGCTATGGCCTACAGGGTACAATTTTCTATTTGTTTTAAATAGCCATCGTCTTCCGAGGAAATATCGTTGTACTGCACTTCAACTAGATCCATTCGGTCGTCGATATTAGATTCAGCCTCAATATATCTTACAAGAAATCATTATTACACTTACTAAAACTTCATTTACGATTTTTGCTACTTCGGCTAGTGCAAATCGGCAGAACAGTTCTTTGTCGTACATTTTGGTAATGATTTGCGAAACAAACTGATTCCACTCGCTAGTATGGAAATCCCGTCTCTTAAAACGTAGTGATTATATGCTCTTTGACAATGACATGCAGTTGCGTCGATGTAGATCTATCATAAAAACGTACATGTGACGCGTGTGACAATTGTCCAGGATGAAAAAAATATCTTAACAATTAACATAAAGCAATACAATACCACAAAATGTCAACAAGAAAACAGATTTATTATAAAAATACAAATTATATACAAAGCTTCATTTTAAAACCAATGGTCGTGGGTTCTAACCCCGGCTCTTAACAATGTGCATCTTGTAACATGTACCGATTGCTTTTCAGTAAAGTAAAATATATTATCATGAGGAAGATGGAGTATCCCCAATAAGGTATATTTTCCCCTCTGGGTTAGAAGGTCAGATAGTAGTGAGACAGGGAGATATAGTGAAGAATGCGGAAAAACAAGCATTTATTGTGTTGTTAGGCTAGTTTTATTTTTCAAAATTTGAAAACGAACGCAACAGCATGCTCAAAGCCCCCTGTGAGTCAGAATCTGTTAAATTTAGGCTTAAGACGAAACAGGAGCTGAGCCCGTACACAAATTTGAGATTTTTAGGTAAAAGGTAAAAAATATCGCCGTCGCGCTAACGAGTGTGGCACCCCGTACCTAGCTAGAGACCATCCCTTGTGTGTGTACCAACAAACCAAATTTTAGACAAATATGATACGTCTTCTTCTTCTTTGTCGTTGTACTCTTTGCAGAGCGTCGTGGTCAACTGCTGATATCAGGCGCAGATGTTGCTTGCCGTACGATTTCTCGCCATTTTTCGCGGTTGGGGGCCATTCTGGCAAATGCGTTCAGGGGACCCTTCATGGCAGATTTGATTTGGTCAGTCCATCGCATATAGGTGGCCTTTTGCGCGGTCTTTTTCCGTTTGCTCTACCCTGCACCACTAGACGCTCTATGGAGTCGTTGTTCCTCCTCGAGACGTGACTGAAAAACTGAGTATGCGGGTCTTTCCGATTGTGCTAAAGGTACTATTTGTATCTACAGAATTTAGTTTGGACTGAACTTATTGAATTGAATTGAAAATATTTATTTCAGATTTACATCCATATTTGTTAGTATAACTTAGGAACTAATGTTAATTTTGTACATAATACATGTATTTTTAAGGTAGAACTGCATAAGTTCAATTACTTGTAATCTTTATCAAAGTTAAAAAGCCTTGGTAGATAAGGACTTTCCCAATCCATTATTCGTCGTCGCCATATCTGTAATAGCGTTCTTTTAATGTTCTTTGTTTTATGGACGTTCTTTCGATAATGTATTGAAAGGAACCACAAAAGAGTCCCGGATAACTTATTTTCCTAAGTACTTATATATTCCTTCAACAAAAACATTAATTCTACTTTCTTTTCACGAGCGTAACATGTGTACCTAGTTGGTTACTAAATTCTGTTACTGCAATAATCTTTATCTACATAAAATATACGACCGAAAGTTGAATAAACTATATATTAAAATGAAGTACACAAAATCAGGAATTACATATGACAATATCATTCAAAATGGCCTCCTCTGGCCTTGACACAGGCCCTCAAACGACGAGGCCAGTCATCAATAGCGGCACGCACGATTGTCATGTCTAATTCCGTCACTGTCTTAACTATGGCCCGCTTGTGGGAGTCAAAATTTGTGTGGGGTTTAGGACAGGCTTTCTCCTCAATAAATTGCCATATGGCATTATCCTGGGGGTTAAGGTCCAGGCTGGAGGACGGCCAGTCTTCGTGGGTAATAAAGTCAATTTTGTTCCTTCAAAACAAGGCTTGAGTTGTTTTTGCCTTATGTGCAGGAGCTGAGTCCTGTTGAAAGACCCATGGCTGGTTTTGAAATAAGGTGTGGCTTAAGGGCTTCACTATTGATTCGAGAACGGTTTCTTGGTAAACTTTGGCCCCAGTTTTCACACCTTTTTCACAGAAATGAACCTGTTGCCCTGAGTATGACACACCCAGCCAAATCGTCACATAAGAGGGATGATGGCCTCGTTGCACTCTCGGAACAGCCGCAATCGCCTCTTGACTGTTTTTTGCATACACTCTGTCATTCTGGCGGTTACAACATTCTTCAATGGTAAATTTTTTTCCGCCTTCTTACGCCACAACCGAAGTTTGAATCCTCGATGTTTTGACTACCACACACGTATAACAAGTTACATTTTTCGTTTTGATTGAGAAGTAAAATCCAATTCGGTCATTGAATTTAATTATTAGTTAAGGTTAGAAGATGGTATATTCAGATACTATTTGAGATTCGTTTGATGCATTTATAAGTCATCAGGTAGAAATTCTGTTATTCGTAAGTAGGTACGCAGCGACGTACGAGTATGTAAACATATGTTAATGATTAAGCTTTCAATATTAAATCCGAATGGTTTTAATATTTCTTAGAAGTATGTTATCTACCTAAATGGGAATGTTTAACGATGTCTTTGTCTTTTACTCCTAACTGAAGAGTTCAAGAGACTCACAATTTTCGAAATTTAAACCAGAACTAAAACGAGTTGTTAATAATCTTCCCGAATACCGACTTAAACAATACAAGAACTTAACAATTCAGATTAAACTTTAGGCGTACACATTAAAGTTGAAATTGAAAAAGACGATACAAGAGATGAGATCGAGTGTACCATTTCTAATGTTTATGTTATCGATCAAAGTTAATAGCCCCGTTTCAACGTGAGCTTCACAAGTCTCTAGAAACTGGCTTTTTGCTTAGCTACATGAAAGTATGTCTAGAGGATCAATAGAGTACATGCACGATGATTTATAAAGAGCTGCATTAGAAGACTGATGTAATGCTTTTACAGTACGTACCTATAAGATATATGATGCTCGTTATGGATGACTGACAATACCTATAATGTTATCTTTAAGAGCTTTAATAAAAATCAAACCTAAATTTAAAAAAAACACCAGTGACAATTTATTCATGTACCTATAACGAATGCAAACGACTTTAAGTAAAATTACTTAAATCGTTACGTTAGACTGAGAAGATAAACAATTCAACTTATAAATCCACTAGTCTACGCGAATACGTCCCACATGCTACAAAATGCATTTACCGTCCCTTGGGCGATGAATAAAAGAATATATCTAAAATCCAATTAAACAAAACCTTTAATAACACGATTTATCAAACGAGCAGACATGTAAATTAATTTCTTTGGCGGCTCTTGCGGCCTGTAATTTGAAGGGCATGTCCCTTCAGCCTCCGTATAAAGCTTAGTTAAAAATACTCTTTATGAGTCCGTCATTTTTTTTGAACCGACACGACTTCTTCCCGCTCGGGATATAAAGAATGACATCATGCGGTGTGTGTAAATATATGTTTTGTGTTTAATACTCTGAACAAAATGTTTGTTTAAGATTAGAAATAACTACAGTATATGGGGTTCTTCAAAAAAGGAGTGTACAGGTTTTTAAAAGGTCGGCAACGCAAAGGTCCATAGGCTACGGTGACTGCTTACCACTGCCACTTTGCCACTGTCGTGGTATAAAAAAATGCAGTAAACTAGTAAGCATGAGTGGTTAACAGCTCTTTACCTATTGCTATTTTCATGACCATTTCCAGTCGTATAATCTCATAAAACTCCATTCTTCAGCAGTTTTATAGGTGCCTTAACCGGGAGTCCGGGCCCGGCGGGCTCGAAAGATAAATGGTTTCGTTAATTAAAAGAAGGGTGACCATCAGTTCTGAAAGAAATCAATTGAATGACGGAACTCATTATAAATCCTTTCTCGGGGGCTTCCGTATCAGTTTGAAGTAGATTTGAGGATCTTAACGCTTAATATACATTTTTTCAACATAAAACTTTATATTTTGTTTTACATGGTGGTTCCGATGCGATCATCTCATCAACAATTCGATCAATCTTACCCCAACGTACCTTATTTATTTATTGAACAATATATAGTACTAGGCCAGAAAACTTAAGCCTTATTTTATATTTTAACGCTATAAATTGTATGTATACAGAGTGTGTCAAATTTCATTTAAATGATTGCCTACTTTATTGCAATGCTATTGTCAAGATACAGCTTAACACCTTCAATATACCTATAAGTAGGCATGCAAAGTACTACTATTAATTAAGTTTGATCAACCTGACATTATGCTCTAATGTGGCGTAGTCATTATGCCGACTGTATTTATAATTCAGGGTGATTTAAACGGTAATACAGTGGCGATAACAAAGTGTTGGCAAACTTGAGAATTCGTTAATAAATCAGTCGGCAACAAGTGCGTGTAATGGCCGCATTAAACACCGCTGTCTAGGACGATAACAATTATTTTTAAGGCCCATATTTTATAATCCCGTTTTTGATTACTAGTATTATCAGAGTCCTCACTGTTATAATTCACGTACATTTATTTTTATAGTTAGCATCAAAACGGCTAATGCGATACATAGTAGGTATTAGGATAGGCAATATTTTGAGTATTTATTTAATTAGAGTTATAACTTTGTATGACTCTAATTATTAACCTTTTAACCGCCGTAGTCTGATATATAAGCCATACAATATTCAGCTTATTTCGCCGCAGTCTGATAAATAAGACTAACCATCGTATAACTTTGTACCGTCGCGGCGGCGACACAAGCATGCTCGGTAAAAAATTATAAGCGGTTAAAAGGTTATAAATAATAAATTAATATTACATAACATTTTTTTTTTTTTAAATTCCGCTACCTAAAGGTTGTCTGGAAGAGATCGCTTTTTAGCGATAAGACCGCCTGTTGTTTACCTCTTCTTTGTGTGTTGTATTATTTGTACTGTTTCTGTATTGAGGTGTGCAATAAAGTATATTTGTATTGTATTGTATAATAGGACATTATTACACAAATTGACTAAGTCCCACAGTAAGCACAATAATACAGGCTTGTGTTGTAGGTACTTAGGCAACGATATATATAATATATAAATATTTAAATACATAAAAAATACCTATACCGTGACTCAGGAACAAATATTCGTGTTCATCACACAAATAAATGCCCTTACCAGGATTTGAACCCAGGACCATCGGCTTCATAGGCAGGGTCACTACTCACTAAGCCAGATTTTTTCCAAAGGTTTCAATAGAGTTGAGGAAAGTAACAGTATTTCAGCTTACAAAGCTTTTGTAGTAGAGTTTAGTCAGGCTAAGATATTACACATACGATCCCTAATTACGATTTTTTATCGGTTTTATTCACTCTTTGACTACAAGTAAGGCATGTTATAATTTTTAAGTAAGTACTCTATTTCCGTCGATGAAGCGACGTGCCGCGGCGGCGAGGACTTAATTTCAGTCTTGCGTGATGTGTAACTGTTCACTTACCATTGCAACATGGCAAACCTGCATGGTGCAGTATTTAAATTTCCCTGCCTCGTTCTGTTGCAAATTTTTGTTTATATACAGACTGATTTTATTATTACATACTTTTAAAAAAATAAAAAAAAACTTAACCGTAGCCAGCTACTGGAAATTTGCGATTACCACCATGAATATCGCTCCCAGTTTAGTTGCGTACACCTTTATAAAAATTTAAAAAACAAATTATGAATATGAACATGACTGTTATTGTATATTATGCTCTATGAGATGACATTAAGTAGCACATGACGTTATGTTACCTACAAATTACCTATAAGAGCTCCTATTTGTAGAAATATATACTTACGTGAATATAAATATGTGGGTACTTACCACCTACTACTACTACTGTTTTCATATAAATTACATATTGACAAATCGTTTTGACAGTTATAAAAAAGAAACTGATTTGACTTGTAGGAGGTATTGACGATCGTCTGTCATTGATTATTATAATCATAACTTTAATTAGTTACATTATTTTACCCACGCAAAGTTTTTTGTTGTACCCTATTTCATAAATACACTATACTAACTATTAATACGTCGACGTAAATTATATTTGATTCGATTGTTAGAGCTTCTGACAAATTTACCTATTATTTATATTTTCGTGTGAGAGCGTGTTACCAGACTATTTCTATAAAAAGGTTATTGTTTTGATAAAAAATGACATGCCACTGGTATCTGATAATAGACGTGGGCGGGGTTGTAACAAAAGAGGATTGGTTAGCACCAGGTGAACGTGCAGCCTTGTGTATTTCCACAAATTAGAAATGCCAAGACGGCTCGCGAAGCGTGGAACAACCTGCAGAAGGCATACGAGGACCGAGGCTTGTCACGACGACTCGGATTGCTTCGCACATTGTTCGCCACCAAATTAAGCGAATGTGCGAGTATGGAGGCATACGTGAATAAGGTCATGGATACATCGCAACAACTGAGCGACATCGGAGCGGCTTTGGAAGATGACTTCGTGGCCGTGATTTTACTCAGCGGTTTGACCAGCGATTACGACCCGTTAATTATGGCTCTAGAAAATTCGAACATGTCACTGTCAAGCGAAAATGTCAAAGCGAAGTTGCTTCTAGAAAACTCGAGACGCAACGAGAAAAGCGAAGATGTTACGGCTTTAGCAGCTCGAAAAGCACGTAAACCAATTAAGTGCTTCAGATGCAAAAAGAGTGGGCATATCAAGGCGGATTGTCTTGAGAACTCTGACGGCAAGAAGAGTGGCCGGAAAAGCCAGGCGCATCTCACAGCGTTGGCCGCAGGAGTCAAGCGTGACGTTTGGTACGTCGACAGCGGTGCGGCGCAACACTTTTGCAATGATCGGAGTTTTTTATCAGATTTTACAACTGAAAAACCAAAGAAGGTCTATATTGCCAATGGTGAAGCATTACCGACAGCTGGGAAAGGAACTGCTCAAGCTGTGTTAAAGGACAATAGTGTGAGATCTATAAGTAATGTGTACTTAGTTCCTAAATTGTCTGTGAATTTGTTATCTGTTAGTGCTATGGATAGGAAAGGTTACGAAATTGTGTTTCGTTCTGGCGTGTGTACAGTCTTTGACAATGGGGAGGTTTTGGCTACAGGTACACTAAGGGTATGTCACTAATTCATACAAACCATGTAGATATAAATGAATTTCACTTTAAAAAAATTGACGTTTATAATTTTATATTTTTGTTTATGTTCAAAAATATTTAATTTGATCGATTTAATAGCCGTTTAAAATATTTTCGTTCAATCGTGGCTGAATGCCGGATGGATCTGTGCCTTCGATGCCTAATCTGTCAAAAATGTCGGACAGAATATGGCGGACGAATGTTAGAAATGTCACCATGAATTTAAAAATTATTTCGCTTTAAATTTAGTTTTTTACTTATAGGTGTGATGAAAACATTGTGTGTGCCACGGGCGGTACAATAATTCAATTCAATTTAATTCAGTTTTTTTATTCTTCAATTTAGGCATTAACATAATGCACCCATGAAATTACGAACTCGTGTTAATTAGTAGTGTAGCTGCCGTATGGCGCTGTAATCGGAGACGTATTGTATATAATAGTGATATAATCAAGTTTTTCAATCTCACACCTTACTTAGGCCACTTAGCAAGCTTCGTGACTTAAAACATTCTAACCCCCGCCTGAAAGGCTCTCCATTATATGACGATTGCATAATAGTATTTTATACAATCATGATATAATAGAAAGCTTTTCCAGTCGAGTACCATGTTAAGGCAACGAATCTTGCTGAGTTGCTTAAGTCAGGTACGAGATTGAAAAGCTTGATTATAATTGTATACACTAATTTTTCTACGAGTCATCTAAAATAATATTTTTTTTAGTTTTTATAGTAAAACCTAAATAATTAATGAAACTTCAGAAGCATCTCAGTAGACAAAGATGTAGTATAAAAGACATAAACGCGCAAAATCCGCCGCCCGCCCGTCCCCCGTTTAGTTTTTTCCATGGGAGCGCGGCGGTATATAATTGGTAAAAAAAATATAGTTGACTACAGTGTATCGAAATGAATATTATAGTTGAGTTGGAAACCCATACATGGAAAGTAAGTAATTATAGTTTGGTATACAACATTTTAATTCAACCATTACAGTTGACAAGTAGAAAATGTACTATAATTAAAACGGAATATGATCAAAGTGACCCATTTACATTATTACAAGCTTTTATATAACTTCTATCTTTGTTGCTTGCTTTGTATGTATGGTCTGGAATCTTGCAAGTTAAATTTGACCCACTTCCCGATTTCCATTAAGCTGAAAGTTTGCTTACATATGTAAGTCGGGTGACAATGCAATATTATGGTACCATCAAGCTGATCCGATGATGGAGACAGTAGGTAGCCATAGGAACTCTAGGCCAAAAGGTATGGTAGCCATAGGTATGGGCATTGTGAATTTCATCTTGCTTTGTGTGGTAGGGCACAGCCAGTGGATGTCATTCCAGATCTAGAGCAGAGCCCAACTGGGGAAGTACCTCCACCTTACAGAAAACCGCAGCCAAATAACACTAGACCCTACTCATAGTGTTGTGTTCCTGCCTGTAAGTAAGGTCGCCAGAGCTCAACGAGGGGTTTAGGGTCGGCAACGCGCATGTAATTCCTCTGGAGTTGCAGGCGTACATAGGCTACGGAGACTGCTTACCATCAGGCGGCCCGTATGCTTGTTTGCCACCGACGCAGTATAAAAAAAAACAAGACAATAGCTATTCGCGGGCTTTGCTTCCGCAACTCGACGTCCTATTTCGTGTCGTACTGTTCGTGGAATGCTTTTATTGCAATACTTATCTGTCACGTATGTACCAGGTGGACCCTAAGCTCGCGGACCTGTACTCGCTGTTCCCGCGGCCGTGCGTGTGGTCGCTGGTGGACGGCGTGTGCGGCGACGCGCTGGCGCCGCGCGCGCCCGCGCCGCCCGCCGACGCGGCGGCGCCGCGCACCGACGCGCCGTGCGCGCCCGCCACCGCGCTTGTGAAATCGTGAAATACATAATTCGAATCCAATATTTTTGAGGAAGGCTCCGACCACAATTGCCAGTTTGAAGGTCGCCAAACGTCCTTTTTGCACAAATCTCGATGTGTGTATCTCGATGTACAGTCAGCGTCAAATACTTCGTAGCAGTCAAAGTGGCCAAATAGTTCGGTACACCATACTAAATATATGGTGTACCGAACTATTTGGCTACTTTGACTGCTACGAAGTATTTGACGCTGACTGTATAAGCAAGCGGTAACGCCGCGTTGCTTCTCACTGCTGTATAAGCTGTGATCACACACCATTTGGTTGCTTCTTACGGAAGTACAGTCAGCGTCAAATACTTTGTAGCAACCAAAGTAGCCAAATAGTTCGATACACCATATATTTAGTATGGTGTGCCGAACTATTTGGCCACTTTGACTGCTACAAAGTATTTGACGCTGACTGTACATGTGCCGATTCAACAGCTTTCTATCGCTTCGTATACTGACTGTTATTTTGTTACTGTGTAAGCGATTATTTTACAAACTTCTGTCACTTTTTATAACTAATAAAAGGTGTTTCTACCGCTTTTTCACTGAAAAAAATAGATAGCCTAACTGGTTTTGTAACTTTACTAAATAACTAAACTACGGTTATAAGAAAATAAACTTTGCATAAATTTACAAACTTATTTTGTAGTGTATACCCAGTACCTGAACACTGATAGCCAAACTGACCAAACCTAACCAAACCGACATATGCCTCCAAGCTATAAAAAGTGAACCAGAACTCTTCCTGAAGTTCTACAATAAGTGCCTCGAATGCCACCACTTTCCGACAGACTGGAAAAAAGCCACCGTTGTGGTGTTGAGGAAACCGGGCAAAGAAAACTACAAAATTCCGAAATCTTATAGACCCATTGGACTTCTCTCGATCCTCGGAAAAACTCTGGAGAAGATGTTAGTGGCCCGCCTCAGGTTTCATCTGTTACCAAGGATGAGTACACGACAGTTCGGATTCATGCCCCAGAGGAGCACCGAAGACTCCCTCTACAGACTTATGCAACACATTTACCAGAAATTAAATCAAAAGAAGATAGTCACAATCATCTCGTTGGACATAGAGGGAGCCTTCGATAGCGCCTGGTGGCCAGCGATTAGAGTCCGACTGGCGGAAGAAAAGTGTCCACTAAACCTGAGGAGGATTTTAGACAGCTATCTAAACGAAAGGGAGGTAGAGTTGAGATATGCGGGAGCAGAGGTCACAAAAGGAACCAACAAAGGATGTGTTCAAGGATCCATTGGAGGACCAATCCTCTGGAACCTCTTGCTGGACCCCCTTCTTCGGAGTTTGGAAGGAAAAGGAGTTTTTTGTCAGGCATTTGCAGACGACGTAGTGTTGGTACATGATGGCAAGACGGCTTTGGAGGTGGAGAGGAGTGCCAATTTAGCTCTCGAACATGTTCGGGAGTGGGGAGTCAAAAATAAGCTCAAATTTGCGCCACAAAAAACAAACGCGATGATAATAACAAGGAAACTGAAATACGATTCCCCTTGCCTGAACATGGGCGGGACCAACATTGGCATATCCAAAGAAATAAAACTGTTAGGCGTCACCATAGACGAAAAACTAACTTTTAACACTCACGTCGCAAATGTCTGCAAAAAAGCCACTGGTGTGTACAAACAGTTGTCTAAAGCAGCCAGAGTGGGATGGGGCTTAAATCCTGAAGTAATTAGAATAATATATGTAGCCACCATCGAGCCCATACTGCTTTATGCTGCCAGCGTCTGGGCGCCGGCAGCGGAAAAGCTGATGGTGCGAAAGCATTTGGACGTAGTGCAGCGAGGAGTAGCCCAGAAGCTCTGCAGAGCGTACAGAACGGTGTCATTAAACTCTGCACTGGTGCTGGCCGGGATTCTCCCCCTCGACCTCCGAGTCCGAGAGGCGGCCGCATTATACGAAGCCAAGAGGGGAGTGCCCCGGCCATCGCTAGGGGATAGAGAGGTCGAAACAATGGCCCCAGCTATAGAGGCACCTCATCCCGCAGACCAAACCACGCTGTCATTTATCAGTCTGACAGACCAGGAGCAGGTGAACAACAACAGTGAACAGGAAATCCGCATTTTCACTGACGGGAGCAAGATTGGGGGCAAGGTCGGAGCTGCAATTTCAATATGGAATAGCGAAGCAGAGATAAAAGCCCTCAAACTAGCTTTACCAGAATACTGCACTGTCTATCAGGCTGAGTTGCTGGCAATCTGCAGAGCGACGAGGGTGATCCTTAGTCGTAGTGAGTCAACTTTTGGAATCTTTAGCGATTCAACGGCCGCTCTCCAAACAGTCACCAACTACCGTTGCCTCCACCCCCTAGCCGTAGAAACTAGAGAGAACATAAGATCCATATCTCATCAGAACAAGATTATCACTCTGTTCTGGATTAAAGCTCACGCGGGGTTGGAGGGCAACGAGAGAGCAGACCAATTGGCCAAATCAGCCGCTACGGGCTCCAAGAAGAGGCCGGAATACGACCTGTGCCCGATTTCATACGTCAAGCGTGACATCCGGATGTTAACGCTTGACGAGTGGAATCGTAGGTACACGACCGGCTGTACTGCATCCATCACCAAACTGTTCTTCCCGGACGCAATAGCGGCCTACAGGACAGTCCGCAAATTACAAATCGATAGCGTCACTACACAGATCTTCACGGGGCACGGTGGGTTCTCCGATTACTTGAACCGCTTCAAATGCAAGGACAACCCATCGTGCATCTGCGATAGTGAACGTATGGAAACGGTCCCCCACATATTGCTGGAGTGTCCTGTATATGGCCTCGAAAGATTAAATTTAGAATATGAATTGAATATGGAAATCTCACTGGAAAATATAAGTAAAATAATGGAGGGCAGAAATAGAGATAAGTTCTTACAGTACTGCAAATGTATAGCAAAACGTGTAATAGAAAATAATAAAACTAGATAGTAAAATATGTTATCGTAATATTTGAATATATTATAAGTTAGCATATACAAAATTGTAATTTTAAAATATATAAGTAAATAAAAATACTGTAAAATGTGAAAGTCAACTCAAAACAATAAAAGAAATGTGTAATCCCTTTTATTTACCCGTGTTACAACTAAATACTTAAATACAGAACACAAAAATACGAAAGCAGTAGGACACAGTAGTTGGGCATCCCACCCAAATCAAGAAACAAAAGATATGAAGGATGAGAGAAAGACATTGTATGAAGGATAAAAGTACGAGAGGCATAAATGCGAGAAATGGTATGAAAGAGTATTCCCGTAAAAATAGGCTCCGATCATGTTGGAGGAGGATTGAAAAAAAAAAAAAAAAAAAAAAAAAAAAAAAAAAAAAAAAAAAAAAAAAAAAAAAAAAACCTAACCTAACCTAACCCCGCCGTGTGGTGCCGGCGTTAGAATAGCACCACCCCATCTCGTCCCGTGGGTGTCGTAAAAGGCGACTAAGGGAAAACCGACGGATGGGCAGCAGCGTCCGTCGAGTATTGTCATCAACACCTACTGCGGTCCCAACTCGCACATCCAACTCAAAACATAATAAAACAAACCCCCCATCTTAAAATCAAACACCCACCATCTTTAACTCAACATGTAAATCAACCGACCATAAAACTACTCGCATCTTAAAATAAAAATAACCCCCCATCTTAAATCAAAACTCTCATCTTCACAAAATTCAACCAGAAACCATGGCCGCCCGTATTTGACGCGGGGACCATGGGTCCATCTAAATCACAACAATAAAGCCGGGTCTTCAACTCGAGCATCATCATCGCTTCTGACTGATGGTGATGCCGGACCCGGCATCGCATAAAACAAACCAGCTTTTCGCATATGTCACCACGGACACAGGGTCGCCCGTATCATTAGCGAGGGCCCTGTGTCTTCAAATGACACTATAAAACCTTTAAAAAAAAAAAAAAAACCTAACCTAACCTAACTTTTTTTTTTTTTTTTTTTTGTTGACGCAGGGGTGAATGCCTTTACGCATCATCGCCCCCCGGGCGAGGGAAGCCCATTGGGGGGGCGGTATGTGGGACTCGCTCCTTCCGTAACCCCCTCTGCTATTCAGAGGGAGAGGAGGAGAATACCCACTAACCTCCCCTGCGGCGTTTCCGTCCATGCCGTTAAGGGGGGTGCTGGGGGCTCGCAAGCACGTCACCTCAGCACCCCCCCAACCTTTTTTTTTTTTTTTTTTTTTTTTTTTTTTTTTTTTTTTTTTTTTTTTTTTTTTTTTTTTTTTTTCTAGGGGGGAAAATGCATTCCGCATACCACCCGGGTGCGGGGGGCGACCCGAGTGGTTATGTGGGACGCTTGCGCACTCATCCGCGACCCCACCGGCGGCAGCCGCCCGCGAGCGGCTCCCTCGCAAATGCCTGAAGGCCCTTCACGCTAGGCGCGCCAGATGGTTCGACGCGCCTTCCTCCTCGGCCTCCGTCCTGCAGTGTAGCGGACCCCCCCGAGCCCGCCACAAGGAGGCTACGGGCGCCAGAAAACTGCCAGCGCCCGGCGGCAGATGAGGTCCATGGTTCTGCCGCAAACCACAACTCGGCTGCAGAGGACAGGGAGAACGGCACACCGTAATACCGACACTCCTCTTCCTCTGCAGCCCCACCAACGCCGCTACTGCGGAACGGCCCCGCCAAGGTCGCAGGGGATAGGGAGAGTGGCGCATCGTGATACCATCACGCCTCTTCCCCTGCGATCCCACCTCGGCCGTCGAGGATAGGGAGAACGGCTCACCGCAATACCGACACTCCTCTTCCTCGACGGTCCACCTCCAGCGCGTCACAAGCGGGCTCACCAAGCCCACTTGGAGCGTCCTCCTCGGGCCAGCCCGCACCTAACCTAACCTAACCTCGCCGTGTGGTGCCGGCGTTTAGAATAGCACCACCCCATCTCGTCCCGTGGGTGTCGTAAAAGGCGACTAAGGGAACACCGATGGATGGGCAGCAGCATCCGTCGAGAATTTCTATCAACAGCTACTGCGGTCCCCTTTCGTATATCCAACAAAAATCAAATCAAACAATCATACTAAACAAATTTACAATCAAACCTTCATTTAACAACAAGAATAATTTCAACAACACAAGTTCAAAAATCGCAACACAATCTAACTATCGCAAATTTCAATACAAATCATTATCTAACAATCATTCCATTGAAGGCTTCCTACGGTGAAGTTTCTCGGCTACGAAGTGAACAAAGACGGTATCCAACCACCGAGAGAAAAAGTACAAGCAATCGCCGATTACCCAAAACCTAAAACAATCGAAGAATTACGACGTTTTCTCGGTATGATAAACTTTTATCGAGAAAATATCAAAGACGCCGCAATAATTCAATCTCCACTCTGCAAGTATCTACACAACGCGAAGAAAAGAGACAAGTCGCAAATCGAATGGACTGAAGAAGCTACGCAAGCCTACGAAGCGTGTAAAACGAGCATACAAAACGCCGCCCTACTCGCACACCCTCAGCACGAAGCTCGACTCGCGATATTTTGTGACGCCTCAAACACCGTGGCTGGCGCTGTTTTACAACAGTTCACTAACAAAAAATGGCAGCCACTCGGATATTTCTCGCGCAAGTTCACAGAAGCTCAAAAAAAATACAGCACGTTCGATCGAGAACTCCTGTCAATATATTTATCGTTAAAACATTTTAGAAAAATGTTTGAAGGAAGACCGCTAACAATATTCACAGACCACAAGCCGCTCACATTCGCATTTACGAAATCATCAAACGACGGCGAATCACCGCGACGCACTCGACACCTACTTTTCATAAGCGAATTCACGACCGATATTCGCTATGTAAGTGGGAAGGAAAACGCTGTAGCGGACGCACTTTCGCGCATCGACGCGATTACCTGCCCAACGCCGATCGACTTCAAAGAGTTAGCCGCAGCGCAAGAAAGGGATAGCGACATTCAATGCCTGCAGCAACAAGAAAATATATCACTGAAAAAAATCAAGATTCCCGGAACTGACTTTAACATATACTGCGAAACTACTACAGGCAACGATCGTCCGTACCTACCTGCGGATTACCGACGCACTGTATTTGACTATATGCACAACATTAGTCATCCTGGCACTCGCACCACGCGCAAGATGATTGCAAGCAAATACTTCTGGCCTTCAATGAATAAGGACATCGGAACATGGGCAAAAGCATGCATCGCATGCCAACGAACAAAGATACAGCAACATACTACAAGTACTTTATCAACGTTCCAACCTACAGCCCGTTTCGAACACGTACATTGTGACATCATCGGTCCAATGCCAACAACGTCCGACGGTTACCGTTACTGCCTAACAATCATTGACCGCGCAACTCGATGGCCCGAAGCGATCCCGCTAAAAGAAGTCGCCGCTGAAGAAGTCGCCAAAGCTGTCTACGAAGGATGGATGTCAAGATTCGGATGCCCAGCTACAATAACAACGGATCAAGGTCGACAGTTCGAAAGTCGAATATTTGCGCACCTAACACAGCTGCTTGGTATCGCAAAAACGCGCACAACGCCGTACCATCCGATATGCAACGGTGTCCTTGAACGATGGCATCGAACGATTAAGACAGCACTAAAAGCTAGACTCTTATCCGCTAAAAGTTGGATTAACGAGCTACCTACAGTGCTTCTAGGTGTCCGTGCGGCGCTCCGCGCCGACACAAACGTAAGTGCAGCGCAACTTACATACGGATGCAACATTCGTCTACCCGGGGAGTTTCTAACAAACGCAACAAGCAACAACGTCATAATGGACAGCTCCTACGTCGAACAACTGAGAGAAACCATCCGACAACTGAAACCAGTACCGAGTCAACCGCATAGCAACAAAAGATCTATCTTCATTCACCGCGATCTAACTACGTGCGATTACGTGTTTATTCGAGTCGACGCAGTTAGAAAGCCACTGCAGGCGCCATACGACGGTCCCTACAAAGTACTGAATCGAACCGACAAGGTTTTCACTATTCAGTTACCTACACGAGAGGCAAAAATTTCAATCGATCGTCTTAAGCCTGCATACACCATAACAGAAAATGCAGAGCCCAATTCGGTGCAGAGACAAGGACCTGTGATCACCTACACACCAAGTCCAGCGACGACGCTTTTATCGCCGCCGTCCACACAATCGCCGCCGACGCTGACACCGACGCCGCCGACGCTGACACCGACGCCGCCGACGCCGATGCTGCCGACACCGACACCACCGGCCTGTGCAAGGAGAGGCCCTGCAACATCTTCTACAAATAAGAACTCAGTATTGATTCCTACGGATTCACGACAATCACGGATGACCCGCAGCGGACGCATCGTTCGTCTACCCGTACGCTTCGCTGAGGAGGGAGCCATGTAGCCGACGTGTCCGTCCACTACAACATCGTTTAGCATGTAGATATAGAATAGCTTATTAATAATTAGAAATAGAAATAGTTTTATAACTAGAAAATAGAATACGTAAATCCATTTTCGTAGCAACGTAATAAAATAACAGTTAGTTCTCGTAAGCCGGACCCCGTAAGGTTGCACTATGTTATTGTATAACCTGAAACCGTTACGGTCGACTATTGTTCAATGTTCACTCATTAAGTTCCGTAACGTTATTGTATTATATTTGTTTATTAGGGTTCACCTCCGCAGAATTTCGGCAGAGTCAAAGAAGTATTGTCCATTTTATTGTGTATAATTAAGCGTAGTTTTAGTTGCGTGGGAAACTTTCGGTACCGTTACACCGTTATCAGGAGATAGTAATGTTACCTCAAAAGGACCAAGGATACGGTTATACGCGTCATTCCCTCGCACGCACTCGTTCGGTAAACGTCAACCTCCTGAGTATCGTTACGCTAGTAGAGCAAAATAGTGTTGCCTCTAGTCTAGTTAAGCTTTCACGAATAAAATAATCTTCGACGATCAAGATCTATCTTTAAGGAGTATTTCCCTCGATACCAAAACACGCATTACCTAAAGATAGATAAAGCCCTAAACGAACTACGTAAATTGCCTAACCTAGGGCCTAGTGCAGTGGATTTGAATGATTTTGCCATTAAAGTAGTGAACATTGTGACGACACTTGCAAGTTTAGACCGACGTGCGTATGCAGGTAATCCGTTTCTTATACGTGAAATTACAGAACGCCTGTCACCCCACGTCCGATCGCGCTGGTGCCAGTATGCAGAAGAAAAGCTCGAGCAGGCTGAGAGCGAGCTCACGCTCATGGTCAACTTTCTGCTCGACATCAGCGACAAGGAATTGCAGTACAGCCATGCGCGCGGAAGCGTCAATCGTCGCAGCGCGCCAGCGCCTATGCGTGAGGACATACGCGTAGGCCGGAGAACCTCAGCGTCAAACCCTCAGCCGTCAAATGGTGGAGCGATCCGCAAGTATAACTCAAGTCGTGTGCAAACGTATACCACTGACAAATTAGAACCTTGCCTTTGCTGTGGTGGCGTGCACACTGCTACAAATTGTAAACGTGTATTAGATATGAGTGTTGCGGCTCGATGGGAATGGGCGAAAGATAATAAGATTTGTTTTAAATGTCTTAACAGGAGACACAGGCGTGGCAACTGCAAGGCGGGTGTATGCGGAGAGCGAGGATGCCAGCACCCGCATCACCCGCTGCTGCATGATGAATCTATACTCCTACGAAGGGAACTACAATCTTCACGGCGTGACGAAGCGGCCTCAGCTACGCCTGCCAGCGCGCCCATCGAGCCCGAGCGCGCACAGAGAGAGCACACGTTGACGACGGCGGAAAGAGAGGGGGCACTACCGGCTCACCACTTCGTGCTGAACACAGAGCACCAAGAGCCGTCAGACGTTTTGCTTAAGGTAATACCTATACTTTTATCTGGACCGACAGGCGAGATCAAATGCTACGCGCTCTGTGACGATGGCTCGACTATTAGTCTGTGCGAGGATTCGATAGCCGACGCCGTGGGTGCTGTGGGCGTGGAAGCGCCACTACACATCAATGGGATTGGTCCCATGTCAACAATCGAGCCCAGCCGACGCGTGACGGTACAAATACGCGGGCTGACCGGAGGACATACCCATCTCGTCAGACTTAGAACGGTAAAGAACCTAGGCATTAACTCTCAACAAGTGCCAAGAACATTAGTTAAGCAGTACGAGCACCTGAGAGGCCTGCAGGAGGCCACATATGACACCGCCACGCCTCGGGTACTCATCGGGTCAGACAACTGGCATATGATATTTCCACTTGAGGCTCGTATCGGAACAAGGAGAGAACCCGCTGCAGTTAGGATAGATCTTGGCTGGTTAATATATGGACGCGCGCCGCAGACCCCGCGACGAGCTGAACGAGTGCTGCATCTCTCACAAGCAAGCGAACGAGATGGTGCGTTTGCTGTGACTGCAGACGTAGAAGAGATGTTCTTGAGAATCCAGATCCGTGAAGAGGACAGAAACTCGCAGATGTTCCTGTGGCGAGCGGCGCGTAGAAGCGGCGTCCCTGACGTGTACCGGATGAGGTCAATGGTGTTTGGAATCGCGAGCTCCCCATTCCTTGCACATTCGGTAAGAAATTATAATGCTTATGCTTATGAGAACCGCTACCCGAGGGCCCTTGAAGACATAGTTAGAAACCACTATATGGACGACTACGTTTCAAGCTATGAAAACGAAGCAGACGCTATCGCGTACGCCGAAGAGGTATCCGCTTGCCATGCGCACGCTGGATTTCATCTCCGCGGGTGGTCTAGTAACTCGCCACTTCTCATAGAACGGATTCCAGAGGAACTACGAGCCGACACACCCGCACCGATTGGCGATAAGGAACAAAAGGTATTGGGTCTAACCTGGGATGCGAGGACAGACCATCTCGGCTTCAACACTACCATGATCCGAGTCCCAAGCGAAGTTAAGGAACGTAAAAGGGCTCCAACGAAAAGAGAGACTCTCAGCGCAGTAATGAGTATATATGATCCGTTAGGAATAATCTCTTATTTCTCAATTACAGTAAAGATCCAGCTTCAGCGACTCTGGAGCCTGGGTTTGGATTGGAACGCTCCGCTGCCACCAGACGAGTGTGAGGAGTTCCAGACATGGCTGCGAGCGCTAGAACACGTCGGTAGACTGCGCATTCCCCGCCACTACGGACCTATGGAAATGGTGAGACGAACCCTCCATATTTTCGTTGATGCCTCCTCACAAGCATATGCAGCGGTCGCTTATTGGCGTATCGAAAGACGAGGGGAGGTCTACGTCAGCCTGATCGTGGCAAAGGCTAAAGTGGGACCAACGCGCTCTATTTCGATTCCACGAGCGAAGCTACAGTCGGCCTTGATCGGAGCTCGACTGAAGAAAACTATCCTAGAGCAACACAGGTACGAGGTAGCGGAAGTCGTAATATGGTCCGACAGCCGAACAACACTCCATTGGGTACGGGAAAATGCACGCCGTTACAGCGCCTATGTCTCGCACCGCCTGGGCGAGATCGCTGAGCTCACGGAACCAGAACAGTGGCGATGGGTGCCGACACGCCAGAACGTCGCAGACGACGCCACCCGAGCGGACAGCACACGTGAGTTTGACATAACACACAGATGGTTCCAAGGACCCGCTTTCCTACGGCTACCGACAACAGAATGGCCACAAGAACCATTGAACCAGCCAGAACCAGAGCTACAAGTACTGGAGGTCAAGCAGTGCTTTGTGAGTCGCGAGGTTGCCTCGCCACCGTTGCCTGATGTGAGCCGATTTTCAAGCTACGACCGTCTACTGGGTACCACTGCAAGAATGTTGCAATTTATAGACATTATAAAATCCAAAGCTACGATGAATTTACAAACCAAACATATTCTGGCCGCTGAACGTTTATTATTGCAGAGAGCGCAGAAGGAGGACTTCGCTGACGAGCTACGGAGCCTCCGCCGCGGCGAGCCTCTAACCAAAGGCAGCGCGCTCTTCGAACTGGACCCCGAGCTCGCAGCTGACAACGTGCTCCGCATGCGGGGGCGCATCGACGCCGCACCCGTGCCTATCAACAAGAGGCCGGCCATTCTACATGGACGCAACCGGTTGGCCAGACTTATTATATTTAGAATGCATAGAAGAGCGGCGCACGCTAATAATGAACGCGTTGTAAACGATGTTAGACAAGAATATTGGATATTGCGCCTAAGACCGACTGTGCGTGCAATCGCAAGCACTTGTCAACTCTGCCGCATTAGAAAAGCGACTCCACGCGCCCCGCCTATGGGAGATTTGCCGCTGTCGCGCATAGAGCCATTTTGTAGACCCTTTACAAACACTGGTGTAGATCTATTCGGTCATATTACAGTTACCATCGGGAGGAGACACGAGAAGCGCTGGGTGGCGCTCTACACCTGCCTGACGACCCGGGCGGTGCATCTGGAGCTGGTGCATTCCCTCAGCACTGACTCCGCCATCATGTCACTTCGTCGCATGGCCGCGCGACGGGGCTGGCCCCGCACTATGTGGAGCGACAACGGAACCAATTTCCGTGGCGCTACGGCTGAGCTACGGGCTGCCTATGAAGAATGGCTGCCCGCACTGCAGCAGTACGGCCTGCAGTATCGCTTGGACTGGCGATTCATTCCCCCCGGAGCCCCGAACCAAGGCGGCGCCTGGGAGCGGATGGTCCGCTCTGTGAAGACTGCTCTCATGGCGACGCTACACTCGCGAGCGCCCAAGGAAGAGGTGCTTGCGACTCTACTGGCCGAGGCCGAGGCGTGCGTTAACGCTCGGCCTCTCACACATGTCTCGGTCGATCCACGCGATCCCGAGGCACTGACACCGAACCATTTCCTGCTCAACGGCCCCACGGGGACTCCTCTCACTGGCCCCTGTGGCGAGGTCAACCGACGAGCCTGGAAAGTCAGCCAGGCACTCGCCGACTCCTTTTGGCGTCGCTGGGTGCGCGAGATCTTACCTACCCTCGCCCCGCGACGATCTTCAGCGACGGGCGAGCGACCACTGGCGGGCGGCGACCTAGTCATCGTCGTCGACCCCTCATTACCACGCAACGTATGGCCACGAGGCGTGGTTGAACGAGTTTACCCGGGCCCAGACGGTGGCATTCGCAGCGCGGAGGTGCGGACCAAGGGCGGCACCTTCAAAAGACCCACGACCAGGCTGGCTGTCTTGCCGGTCGATCCAGAGTCGACGTAGCAAGTCGACGAGGGGAGTGTGGGCGACAGCCGACACGCAATCGAATGTATGTTATTATTCCGTAGATAACCCTAAGTTATAAATTCCTTACTTAAGTTGTAATAGCAAAAATAAAGATCTTTATCAACGTAGGTAGCCTAAGACCTAGGTAGACTATGTATTATGTCTAAGTTGTAATGTAAATTAAGACCTAAACTGAACCGTTAATTCAGAATAAGCCCTAGAACCTTTCTTTATCCCAGTCATGAAATAATGAGCCCGATTATGCCTATACTTTATATTACGTGGTTAGAGCGAGAGAATGTGAGCTAAACAGGTAATACATAGGAATGGTAAATTTCCCCAAAATAATTGGGGAAAATCTTTGGTACTCATACCTACTTCAAGCCTGAACCTGCGGGTAAAAGTACGTATGGGTATCATTGTGGAAAAAGGTAACGGTTATGATCTAGGTAAAATCTAGACTTTCACCTCTCTCCTTGAACCGTAGGATGAGATAATATGCATAACACGTGCCGAACTGACAGATTTGGCTCATTAAATCTGGACTTTGTAGCTAAACCGTAATCATGCGCTCGTTTAAACTATTGCAAGCTTATAGAACTTAATTAGACTCGTCTAAAAACATATAGTTATATAACCCCACGATTTAGCTCGAAGTAGGAAGCCTAGATAATTACCAAATGGAAAGACAAAATGTAGGAAAATACGTCTAAACTTGTGCATTTTTACGCAGCAACGTGGACCAATCACAGACGCTAAACCGCTCGCGTTAGTTAATGTGACAAAGTTATAACAATTCCGTTCGAGCGGCATTACCATCATGAGAGCCGCTAATCCTTGCCTGTGATTGGCCCAAATTTATGCCGCTAAAACATACAAATATGGGTGGACTGGAAAAAGCCAGTCAGTCAGCTGCCCACACCGTCCCCAAAATGACGGCCAACAGACCACCCCACCAGTCGGTGGGGAAGCGACCCGCGACAGCCGCCGCAGCCATTGTGCGGTAGCGGCCCCTCATACCCCCCTGACGGGGGGTATCGACAGATCACTCATGCAAGCCAGTCAGTCGCCATTCCGGACCCGAAATAAGTGAACGTAAACCTAAGTGCTTAAGTTGATCGTAAAACTATAACTTGTGAGAACCTATTAATAAGATCCATTTGTAAAATCAGACCCTTTTTTATTTTTGAGCTATCGTAGATGTTCCTGTAGGCGACCGTCACCTACAACCAGCATTTAAAAATAATGAATTATATTCAATAAACAGATTCATTAATAAAAAATAAGAAGATAAATACAGTGTTTATTAGTTTGCAAGAAGAATTTGAAGTACCTATGGCTTACAAATTTCGTGGCATGAGAATTGTACTTATAAGAGTATAGGTACTTAGACCTACCTATACTCTAGCTTCCTACCTAGGAATGATAAATATTATAATATCGTTAACTTTAATACAAATAATAGTGTTTTTTATTTCATTGTTATTAATAGTTTATAAAGGCTGAGTACTGGGTACACAAAGGCTGCTTACTGGATTTTAGAGGCTGACTACTGGAGAAAAGTGCCATTTTTTGTTTAATCTTAATTATAGATATTATAAAGAGGATTGTTATTTTTTGACATACTTTATTTCAAAACTATAATAAACACTTGATCTAACCATGTCATGCGTTTATTTATCCGACTAATCCTGTAGAAACGTCGAGAGTACAAACTTTAAAAATGCGTTATAAGGCTGACTACTGGTGCCTTTACCCTATCATTGATTTTTCCTATCTACTACTCGTTGTGGAGCCATCATCAGCAGTAAGCAGTAGTATCATAAACATGTTAAAATGTTTACAAGCCCTCGCATTAAAAATGATAGAAATACAACACAAATTAATATTGACCTAACTGATAAAGTATTAAGGTTGATATTCAAATGAACATCGAATCAAAACATCACCAAAGACGATGAAGATAAAACCTCTTTAAGAACGTTGATTATGAAGAAAAAAATGTCACAATTGGGTGAGATACGATTATTCCAAAGTAACCAGACTCGGATGACATTCAGTTTGACACTTGTCATGTAAAAAGTTAATCGAGCAAACTACTGACGATACGTTTTACGTTAATATGCGAGTGTATTGCGCGACGTGACACTTGACAATTCTGAAAGTTAGCTCACTACTTTCATAGTTAAATTCTTTTCGCATGTTGGCAGACCTGGGTGGTAATCATCAAATTACGAAGTACAGTCCATGTGCGATCTTCCGGCGTATAAAGATCGCTACTTTATTTGTTCAAGCTATAGGTACCTACCAGAAAACATAAGAAAACAACTTAAAATTTGTATTTAATTACTCAAGCATTTTGATTTGAGCTAGTTCGGCAGATCAGCTCGAACAGCGCATACATATATGCAGTTCTGTTTGTGATTTGTAACTATTAATAGTAACTTGGCAAAGGCGGATCTCGCCTGGGCTGGGTAATTATGTATCTATTTGCTCTGATATTTTTTCTAATCTCATACTGTGGGGACTTTCAGTTTGAGACTTAGAGCAACACCGGCTTTCGGCACGTCAGAAGGAAGGAGCCTAAGCGATATCTTACAGAACAAATAATTCTGCCATTTTTTGCGGGGGGAAACGTGCACACTGTACACAGTCGCACTTCTCACTCACTAAATACAAAATCCAATCTGTAATGACGACACAAATACATAGAAAATGACACACGTCAAAGACAAATCTTGCACACCTCAATCTCTTTTTGTGTACGGACGAGTCACAACATGCACCGCCATAGGCACAGTTGTGCCTATGCTTTGGCAGAGGGAAAATAGTATGAAAGCCATCTCCCTTCCCTGTGTTGCTCGAAGGTTTGAGATGGTATTAAACTCTGCGTTGTGGTAGACAATACTATTTCTGCAATTCTCTAGTTTGCTTTTCTAAGAATACTGTTTTAATCAATTACAGGGCTCCGGCAAACTATTGCTACTTTTGTGGAGAATGATCACAGTTACTGCCAACCACGAAGAGGACCATTGCAGTCAAGACCTTTGGTTGATATAACAAACTTGCCTGGGCCATCAGTTGACTCTGCCATACATCCAATACCTTCTGGATCTACTTCAACTACTTGCATAACAGTGTCAAGCGAAAAGTATACTCGAAGATCACACACAAAATTTGATGCAGGTAATAAATGTTTTATAATACTTACAAGTTGTTACTTTTGCGATTTCTACCTACCTACTAGGGATTGCTCCCGGAACTGAGTATGAACAGCGAGAACCGGGAATTCCCGGGTTCGGTACTGTATTTGTATATATATTTTGAAATTTGATTCAGACAACAACATACAAATACAGACTAACATACATATAAGTTTCATATATGTACTAACTAAACACTATTTTGGCTATAGAACGGCGTGGCTCCGTTGAATCGTGTGCTCTTGTGTGGCATTCGGCAGTTTGACCAGGAACCTCCGAAACTCCCTTCAGCCAGAAGTTGGCTCACTCGATTTTTTTTTATTTCAGACTTTCAAATCCATATTGACAAGACCAGCTGACAGTGTTGAAACCCTGTTTAAGTATAACAAAATATTCTAACCTATTTTTTTTTTCAGACCAAACCTTCGAGTATTTACAATCTAAAACTGAAGCAAGGTGCTCTCGAAAACTACGGCAGAAAGAAAACGAAATAAGACGATTGCGGCAAAAGGTTCTAAAAACGAAGTTACATCTTTTACAAATACGGAAAGCTGCCGCTAGCAGAGAATTTGAGAAATTTGCTCAGCACATGTCGGAGTCATCAAAATTATTCACAAGAATGCAGATTTTTGAAGGGGGAAAAAAAAAACATGGGCGTAGATTCTCCATGGAGGAAAAAATATTATCTCTGTCAATTTTTAAGAAAAGCCCTAAAGAATACAAACTAATGTGTAAGCATTTTACTTTACCATCTAAGAAGGTTTTGAAATCATTGCTAGCACAAATCAAACTAACAACAGGAATCAATAGTGTAATTTTTGATCAATTAAAAGAGACAGTTTCAAAGATGTTGCCGCAAGATCGTCTGTGTACGTTAGTATTTGATGAAATGTCCATTTCTCCACAAGTACAATACAATGTTTATACAGACGATCTTGTTGGTTTTGTAAACTACGGTAATGAAAAAAAACCTGAGTTTGCAAATCACGCATTAGTTTTTATGGTTAAAGGTATTATAAAAAATTTTAAGCAACCAGTGGCATATTATTTTACGAATTCTTTAAAAACGTTGCAACTCAAACAAATTTTAATTGATGTTATACGTCATTTGCAAGCTACTGGTTTGCGTATAGTGGCGACAGTTTGCGACCAAAGCTCGACAAACGTGAGCGCAATAAATAGTTTAATTTCCGACACCAGAGCAAACTTTATACGAGCGGGGAAAGAATGGAGGGATGAGATAATATGTATCGACAACACGGAAGTATTCCCGCTGTTTGATGTTCCCCACTTATTAAAAGGCATTAGGAATAACCTAATAAATAAAGATATGCACTATATGCACGAAGGCAACATAAAGGTTATTAAGTGGGAACATTTTCAGAGAGTTTATGCAGCAGACAAAATGCACGGTGAATTAGTACATTTGCCCAAATTAACTAATGAACACATCGATCCCGGCAAAATAAGGAAAATGCGGGTAAAAAATGCAGCTCAGGTGCTAAGCCACAGTATGGCGTTGGCTACTGATAGCTTTACTGCAAGAGGAGATGTACCTTCAGAATGTCGGGATCTGATACCATTTGTTTTATTAGTTGACAAATTATTTGACTCGCTTAACGCATCAAGCTTTTCACCACCCAGTGGAAAACAATATAGAGTTGCCGTAAAAAGAAACTCTCCCCATTTCGAGTTATGGGAAAAAGCGCTTAAAATGTTAAAAACCGTTAAATTTACGGTTAATAATATTGTAAAATCTGTGCCAACTATAAATAATTTAATCAGGACAATTGAAGGATTTAAATCAATATGGAAATTGTTGTCTCAAAAGTATTTAATTACCGCAATGCTGACGCGTAATTTTAATCAGGACCCACTTGAAAATTTTTTTGGAAGTGTTCGTAGTTTAGGTGCAAGAAATGTGACACCAAACTGCGTGGGTTTTGAAGCAGCATTTAAAACGTTGCTATTAAACAATTTTAATAGTAATCACTCTATAAACTCCAATTGTGAGGAAGATTCCAATGAGTGTTTACAATCATTGACGTTTTTTATTCAAAACAAAAATAAAACCTCTGCTTCATCTCAATCACAAAATGTAGTCATTGATCAACCTTTGAATATCATGCGAAATTACACGAATATTGTAAACGAAAAAGAAGGGGATGATCAAAGAACTTACGTTTGCGGATGGGCCTTGACTAAAAGTTTACAAAAAGTTGTTAAAGGTTGCGAAAAATGTAAAAATAAGCTACTAGGCAACCCTGACAAAGGGCTGTATAAATATATACGTGCTAAAGAATATACGACAAATAAGAAGTGGCTATGTTATCCTTCCGAATGCCTAATAGCTTGTTTTCAAGAAATACAAGAAACGACAATTGCATTTCTTAATAGTGATTGCTATGTAAAAAATATTAAAGAAAGAGTAAAAGGTTTTATAGATCTGTTTATTGATTTTGAATTCTTGGATTTTTTGTATTTGTATTTGTATTTATTTATTTGCTGAATATGGGTTTACAAAGGTGTACAATAATATATTTTAGTCCAACCATACTCTGCTTAGTGTAGCATGCAAATTTAAGGTAGATATAGTCGCACTATAACATAAAATAACATGAAAATATTAAAAATAACATGTCAGATTAATTATTAACATTAGAAAAATCATGCAGCGATTTATTACAATTTTAAATTTCTATAACTGTTCAATTTCATAATCAAAGTATTCATGTATGGAATAAAAGCACATGTCACAAAGCCATAAAAATATTTTTTTTTTAAGGTGGTTCGATTTTCATACAAAAAACAATCGCTATTTATTAATTCATTACACAATATTATTACATAAATAGTTGCGCATCTATCTACTTTCGAATATTCATTTGCGCTAAATTAATAGAAAAACTTTGTTTCATACAGAAATCATGCAATAATCAACGTTATATTTTTATAAATTTTACTCATGTGTGTGTGACAAATGTCGTGTACAAATACATTGCGGCGTTGCCACCCCGCCTCGGACGGCCATCGGCGCGACGTTGCGATGTTTGACGCGTTTTTAGCTGACTCTGTCGACACTGACACTCAGTGTGACCAGGCGTACGATAATTGTCGTACATGTACGATAATTTGGGCCCCGGTATGACGAAATGTTCCAAAGAGCATTATCGTACACTAAAGTACTATAATTTCAACCCTTGGATGATGCCACCTTAAAAGTCTAGTAATTTGAAGCAAAATATGACACTTTCTCTCAGAAATAGGCTAAAATTAGTATCTTTTGGGTGTTCGGCTCCTTGGTGTAAGTTTAAAGTTTAAAATGTCACAATTTCCTGTATACCGTTTGAGTCTATCCCAAAAATACACAAACATAAACCGATTTTTTGCGCAATTTAGACGAAAATTGTCTTTTTTTTTATTATTAATTGGAAATTTAAGCTTATTTTGCTTGACATTTTAGGGGCTGCCTTTTGATTGGCGTACGATATTTTTTTCAACGGTACAATAATATTGACACTCAAGTACGATAATTCTCTTCCGCTCACCTGGCAACACTGCTGAAACTTGACAGGACCTGGGCCTACCGCGAAAACCTAAATTCGCAAATTGCGGGGATCTTTCTCTTTTACTCTCACTAAGACGTAATTAGAGTGACAGAGAAAAATGCCCGAAATTGACGAATTTCGATTTTCCCGATAGCCGCCCTGGTGCTTCAGGTACTTGATAGAAAACAACGCCGCCGCATGTTCTGAATTGTGATTTTATGTGTTTTTGGATTGAAAATGATAGCAACGTCTAAATCAAGTTACAACAATCACCGATATTCTGGTCCGCGAAAAACCAGGATAAGTGTAACTGTAATTGGAGTCTACAAAAATTAGTATAGTCAAGTTAAGAAAAAGTATGGAAGTAAGTCGTGTAGTCGTGCTTTTTTTGGATTTGTTAGATGGCGCAACTAGATTGTTTCCCCCGAGTTGCACCGTTTCTATTATGTACGGAAGACCGTTAAATTTTAGGTATAAACTATAAAGTGCCGTAATTTTGGAGTAAATTAAAAGCTATTAGGTTCAAGCTAAGTAGTGTATAGAGAATACCTTGGTGCATAGTATATCTTAATTAAATAGATGTGCAATGTATGATACCCTAAAAAAATTTTTTTTTTCGATTGCGGCTCGAGGATAAGTCAGTCGGTTGGTGCAATCTCAAGTTAAGCTTTTTAAAGCATTATAAACATTCAGTTAACTTTGCACGCCTGGGCAAATTATGGAACATGTATTTTTAATTATTTTGTACATTGTGCTTCGGGGGAAATTAAGAGAGACGTGAAAATTTTAAAAACGGTACTTATCTAAAGACACTACATTTGCACTAAATAAAAAATAGATTTTTATTACCGGAAGTTTGTCAAAAAGTAAATAGAATTAATCGCAACGAACTGCAAGCGAAGGTGGTTGGCAGCACGCGGCGCGGGGCGCGCGGGGCGGGGAGATAGCGCAGCGCGCAGCTAGGGTTTGCAATATCCGACAATTTTTCGGATCCGGATACATAGAAATAGGATATCAAGAACGACTGTCAAACTTCAAAAGTGCGACCAAAAATGAAATGCAAGTTTGTGCGTAAATTGTCTATGTGAGATCAAAAATAGTGATGTCATGTTACAACATATTAATAATCTATCGGTGTTTGACTGCTTTATCGACTACTTATTCAAATGTGTTTGATTGTATAAAAAAATGTTATACGAGTAGGTATGAAGGCGCTTCCCTTATGGTCATATAGGGCCCAAAAGGTGCCTTTGATGAAACCAGCATCATATTTTAGTATGCTGTTAAGCATGTTATTCTGACTAAAAAACCATCGGGAGACAGTTTCTAACGTGGTTAAGTCACCAGTTATGACGTCATCAAAATGGCCGGTGCCGTGTTCAGAATATTGCGTATACCACAGCAAGTATATCACATGTAAGCTTGTGTGGGGTGTCATAAAAAGCAAAATTAAATGCGCTACAATATCGTTTATACATTTAACCTTGTAAATACCATAATTTGTGAGAAATTTTAAGTTTTATTTAAATTTTCCCGAAAAAAAATCCGTTTTTTGTTTTCATCAACTTTACTAGTAACTTTACAGGAAGACATTGTATCAAGATATTAATGCTACATTAATAAGCTATAAAATTCCATTAAACTTTTGAAAATCGGTTTATAAACAAGCAAATTACACTATTTTTGTTCCATACCGGATGACACCACCAAGAGTCGGATGGCTGTTTCAATACAATTTGCAAGGCAAATGATGTTTAAGTAAAGGTAACTTGCTGAACGATATTTATAGTAAAGTAATATTTTCGATAAAAGTATTATTATCAAAATTAAGAATACCGAGATCGTTTTATTGTAGTTTACTCCGGATCTAGCTAATTAAAGTTACACACTAATTAAACAAAAATATTTATTTTTTTACGTATTATTTTGTCCCAGAGCATGCACCTTCGCATGCGCAAAACATAGTGTATTTAAATCCGTGTTTTACTCACCCACACCCTGTACAGCGTTCTTTGCACTTGCAAGACAATAGCTCCTTGCAGAGGTGTACGCTGGTCCATCATTTTTCTTTCGCCAAGCCTAGTAGCAAGAATCTAGCATTTGTGGGTCGCTATTCAGGTAAATTGGTCCCAATGTGGGTCTGTTAAGCCCTTTTTATATGCTGTAGGAGAGCATCCTGTTGAAGGAATATACTCGATCGCTCTGGTTTTTCCTAAACAAGATCCTCCTCGCAGTATTTACATTACCTATTTGTGTCCCTACTGGGAAGTTATATGTAGGGTTTGCAATTAGAATATTGTGATATTCTAATTATTCGAATATCCACCAAAATAAATATCCGAATAAACTGATTTAGATAACACAGAAATAACGTTTTTAACTATGTTTTAATACAATGATATCACCCCAACTAATTTTAAATGATTACTTGATTACTATAATAGCTAACATAATGTTATCTCAAAAACCGTACTTAATAAGGAGGGTATATCTGGATTAGCTGGTGCATAGTTGGAAATACATCCAATGCCTCACCTCGTGTTCATTCGTCATGAAATACTAACTATGAAGTGACCCAAAAAGAATCTTGGCCTTTGACACAAGAACAACGTCACTCTGCTCTATTCTGCACCACTCCACGCTAGTTGGATACTCCGAGGGCGTTTTAGGGCTACATCGCTCCTGCGGTATATCTTATCACAGCCCGATTCTCTCCCGTCCACTCCAAGTGACCAAGCCTGCGAAGTCGTGCGGCTATAATCTCGCTAATTATATTGGGTGCCGCAACTAGCTACTCTAGCTCCCTATTTTTCCTACGCTTTCATCTTCTCTATCTTCATCTCTGATAGGTCCCAGAATATTCCGCCAGAATTTCGTCTACTTCACTAAGAACTTGTTCTTTTTTTTCTGATTCAGAGTCCAAGTGTAATACTTACCGATGTCATTCATCAAAATCTAATTATTGTCTTATAGACTTGAATCATGGACAGTCTACTGATCAGCTTGGACACTAGAACTCGGCGAAGCGCTGCTGAGCATCTTAGGGCATTTTGGATTCGAACATCTATCTCCTCTTCCCGATTACTTTAGGTAGGTCTTTTCTTTTCGATCTGCGGTGGCAGCATGGTTCTATTTTTATCACTTGTCACTATGCCCTTCATGACAAATGATAAAGAGTCGACCATCTTAGCCCTATTCATTTGGTGACATTCTAGTGGTTGATTATCAGACCAATTTTCTCTCCTTCCTACTCTACTATCCTAGCCTTGGCCTTCAGGTTGCTTTTGTTTTGAGCCTATAGCCCCAAGTCATCAGGATATCCAATGATCTAATGTTTGCATTAAGCAACATTCGCATTCATTGTATAAAGTTACTGCGTGACATGATGTACCTATCAAAATTGATGTGCTGTTAGTATTTGAATTGATTAAATATATGAAAAAACTATATTTAAATGACAAAATGGTATGAAATTATTCATAAATTTCATTAGAAAATTGTTCCGGTTATAGGTCAATAGCCATATTTAACGGATCCGTATATCCGGATCTTATGACCCGATATCCGGATATCCGGATCTCAAACCCTACGCGCAGCGATTGTTCCGAGACAGTTTGTTTGACACTTTTGACGGGCAACGAGCACAAATCTTTCTTCTGGCATTAAAACGGAACTATTGTTTTAAACAATCATTGAGCGAACTAAGTAGTCTAGCGTTTTCGTAAGTATATGGAAACGCGATTTTTCGAATTTAACAAACATTGAGCGTACCTGTATTTAATTTGTTGACTGTCTGTCTGCATACTCAGAAAACCTACTATTTTTGCAGTACATGCCACTACTCGTGCCTCAAGAGCCGTGCTTCGTCGGTGCATCTACGCGCGTTCCTTCTCTTGCCACTAATCACGCGCTTGTCGCTTCTGTGTATTTATTGCTCTACGTTTTTGGTACTTGATTACAAAACTGCATGTTCCGTATAAAAATGCCAATTTTTTATGGGGTGCGAATGTAAACAAAATCAAATGAATATGATTGCATCAATTTCCAATAGTATTAAAATTTCCCCCGAAGTACAACGACAGTAAAACATGAAAAACTACTTTCCGGGTGTCGCACCATGGTGCGAATTTGACATTGGATTTAGATATTTTTTCTAATTATTTACTCAATTAGTACGGTCGCCAAGCCGCTCCGAGGCCAGATTTAATTGACTCAGCTCGGCCTTACCCACAACCGGTATCAATGTGTTCGGACAGTTCTCCTGATCACCGTACATGCGGTAGTAAAGCGGAAAAATGGTGGAGGGGATAGTAATGACGTCACAAAGATGGCGGCCGGACCTATTCTTTTTGGCGGTGTATCTCGAAAACCACTTAACCGATTTTAATCATCGAGGTGTCAAATAATAGCTTATATTATGGAGATTATTTCCTTTTCTACAAACATTTACGTGAAACCTATAGGAAAAAAAATTATCACAAAAAACAGTTTTTTTATAAAATTATTATTTTTTATTTTGTAAAAATCTCCGTAAATATTAGCATTTCGCAAATTTTATTTAATATAAAACATATTGCTTCATTATCAAGGAATATAATGAGCCTTAAAACATACAGATCGAGTAATAAACAATGAAGCTACACTCATTTATTTGCGCATGGGTAACGATAACTGGCTTTTACCGGTCGAAACTGTGGTGACTGTTACGATACGTATTGAATGGAATTTATAGAGTATCGGTTTTAATTACTGAAATTATAATTAAAATTATAAAAACCAGACACAATAATGTTACCTTACTTCGACGTTTAGTCTCTTTTTTCGTCTTAATCATAGGTAGGTACATATTTCTTTTTACTTAAAAATTTTATACAGGGTGAACTTTTAACCACCAGTCATACTCTGCGCAGCGACTTTATAGGTCATACTTAACAACTTTTACTATGGGACCAATTCCGAAATCGCGAAAAAAATTTTGACTGTCCCATATAAAGGTGCGACCAACTTTACCAGACCATCACTTTTCCAAACTGAGCTACAGCTGTCCGATGAAGTTAAGTACTTAGGACTAACTCTCGACAATAAACTCAATTGGAACAACCACATCAACAAACGGATAGACAAGGCGGGAGTTGTCTTCTGGCAGTGCAGAAGGATGATTGGTAAGAGGTGGGGACTCAACCCGAAAATTACCCTCTGGCTCTATAAGACGATAATCCACCCCTTACTCTGTTACGGTGCTCTGGTTTGGTGGCCAAGAACAAACCTAGGCAACGTACGAGACAAACTACAAAGACTTCAAAGGCTCGCATGCGCGGCCACCACTGGCTGCACGAGGTCTACCCCGACTGCAGCCATGGAGGTCATGCTAAACCTTCCACCGCTGCACCTACACATACAGCAAGAGGCCAGTCTCTCAGCGGTAAGGTTGCGAACCCTCAAGATATGGTCTAACATCACAGGAGCTCTTCACACAAAATACACCTTTTCAATATTAAAATGAATCAAGAAAGATATCGAACTTCCTTATATGACATCTGATTCTAATTGTGATTATGATTCTTGGGATCATAGTGTAGCTCCAGTCTGCATTTCAATCCGATTAAATCTGATAAACAAGCTAACAAGCTGAGGTGTCCCGATCAATTATTATCAATAATTATTTGGCTTATGATTAACCTCTTCCTTTTAAAGGTTTCATGGTCTGAGCTTTTGCATACTAAAATAATTAATAATAAAGTCCTTTTTATTGTTTTTAAAGATGATATTATACAAAATAGATGATATTATATCTGAATTACTTCTGTCATTACATTTATTAAAATAACACAATACTTGAGAAATTCTGATCTTATTCAGAAATGTATCCACCATGGTCTTCTACCGCCTTTGTAATTATTACTATGAGTATGAAGGTTGAAGGTACTTAATATGTACATCTACGACGAGTAGACTCGATTGAGTTGGCGACATCAATTAACATCTACTGCTCGATTCCACTTTCATTTAACAAAATTAAAATAGTTTTGCATGGCTAGTGACTATTCTTTAAATTATCTACCACTCCCTTACCTGTTTTTGTTGGAATAAAATACATAATAAAGAAACCACTAGCCCATTCAATTAGTATGCAATTCATTTGAAGTCTTCTCAATAATAATATATTTTAATATTTTTAACCCTAGGTTTGGGTCATCGCATGTACATGACATAGATACATACACAATTCAGAAGTTAAGTTAATATTTATCTAATTAGTTTATATCAAATCGCTAATCTGTGACTGTCCACACTATGAATCAATGGTTGAATAATAATAGGAAGTCCTTATACCTATAGGGTATGGCTTAGGTGCAAACATATATATTATAATAGCCTGGTGGCTTATAGTAAACAGTTTTGCGTTTGCAATTTACTGTTATACAAGTTGATATTTATTGATTCTCTGATGACAATCTCTAGATTGGAATGTTAATTGGGATTGAATCAAGATACTGTGCTGAGTTACATGAACAGAAAAAGTAAGTGAATATTATTTAAACATAATATTTATATTCGGCAGTTCTTTATTCGTTTACAATCCTTTTAACCGTTTATTTTTTAGGACAGCAATATCATGCATGCCAACTGTTAAATCTAGCGAGAGCCCCATATTGGCAGTTTGCTGGTGCCATTGGAGTGGCTGCGCGATTCTGATTGGGTCTCAATGATGGTCCTGGTCCTTTGAGTTTGGGTAGCCATGTACATATTATGACATCAAATTGTAATCTGATTTCAAGTGCCTCCTGCATTTTCATTAAGGCACGTTACAGGTTACTACATCTAAATGATACCTATAACTTCTAAGAAACCAACCCGTACCAATACCTTACAACTGTAACAACAAACAACAATGAGGCAAGACATTCCTTAACATCTCTTATGTTATGAGTGGTTCTAGTCCTTCAAACGAAGTGAAAGGGTTGATTTCGAATTTTGAATTACACGCAATGCGAATGCTTCTGATTTTAGCTTAGTGAAGATATGGATGCGCAAAACATACGATTATAATAGCCTAGTTTGGTTGTTTGGAAGATGTCGCTCTTCAGCGATAAGACCGCTTGTTGTGCACCATAGTTTGAGTTATGTGCTTAATCTGTATGTTATTTTCGTTTTTATATTGGTGAGCAACAAAGAATATTTGTACTGTATTATTTTATTAATCTTGATAAAATAAATTTTGTTTCATTCTAAGAGAATATTTATGGATCATATAAGTATATCGAACGAATGTTAAATCTGGTTCCTACCTAATACGTTAAACATGATACATTCGTTTTCTAAAAAGACACGCAGTATAAATTGTTTCCATCCACCACGCACACTTGCGCACACGACGAGTCAAATCAGGGCTGAGCTGATAATTTGTGATAAAGCGGATATTCTGCAAGCAATGCGTGTTATACAAAAGCATCATTCATAAGAGATTATGGTCCTTTTCACAAAATGTTATAAACACCAATATAACTAGATCCCGAAGTTACAGAAAATATACCAAATCGGGGGTCAGACCTAAACTGGTTTGTAAGCAACAACAGTCGGCAAGGCATTATATCACTATCCGCATGATAAATAAACTTTAAATTTGATACTATTAACTATAACAACTATTCCGCCAAACAGAACAATGAATGAGAGATTTTGATTCTTATTATTTTAATATTAAAATGTTAATTATTTTGTTAATGAATTGTTGATCAACAGCATGATTTGAATCTGTGATAAAGTCGCTGTTTGAAAGGATGTATCCTGGGTCACAACACAAATTGACCAGCAAATTTTAATTCAAAATGTCGTAAATGTTTATTAGTGCATGATTTTATTTAATTTATATCAAAGATTGGTCAGGCAACTAAATCTAAACACGTAGGTAAAGTACCTTGTCCCCTACATAATCAAATATAAATATCAAAATTAACATAACGTATAGGTACCTAAATATAGATTATAGTTAAACCTCTTGTTTAACTTAAACTTAGGTTTGAGCAGTTTGACCTGTTAGGTATGAGCAGGTATGGTAATGGCACCATTCATTAGACATTTAAGAGAACAATTGGATAATTGCTGACACTTCACCGATAATTGAAAAATTTCTACCGCTTTGGGCGTTAAAATTTGAGTTGAATGTCCTTTCACCTTTTATTATTTTCGACATGTTTAATTAAATATGTAGTTAGGTACTTGGTTTCAATATAATGAAATGTGAGACTTAAGAGTTCTAAGGCTCTTGTTGAAGGTAAAATGTTACTAAGTCAGTGTTTAAAAACTGATGATAAATACTTGTTTTATAGGATTTATAGTAAACACGAATTACGAATGTTTACTGAGACTTACCTGATTCATAAATGATTACTGATTACCTTTTATTATTCAGTAGAGATAACTATATTTTCTGATGTGACAATCTTTGCCACTCTCTCATTCTTTTAACATAGAAATGTTGAATCTGTTTAGTAACGTCACATATAATCATGAGCGTAAAAGTAAAATCTTGAGCGTTGCGAGTGTTTCAAGGCACGTGAGTTGAAAACAAACTTTGCTGCTCTGGTAAAACATAAACATTTTTATCACATCAATTATTGTCAAATACTGGTTCTAAAACATAAAAATTTAAATATTTATATCATTCAAAACCATAACATGAAATTCCATTCCATTCCACTGCTTATAGCTGCTATAGGGCTAATAAACACACTGTTTTCAAAGATTAAAGAGAGCTTTTTAATTCAGACTACCCTTTGTCGCAAAATATTAATAATCGTGAAAGTATGTATTTATATATCTGCTTTTTATAAACTATATTATGATACCTACTGACACTTGCAATCTCTTGTATATCAAAGAGCAAGAATGTTCAGTTAAAATGTATGTAGGTACTCACTCAATTGCCTATGTGCTCAGGTGAACCACTAACATTCGCCTGCTGAATACCTTTTTGGTAGAAATAATATAAATATGGGCTTCATGGTTGAAATAAAACATTAAATTGAATTAAATAAACCAAATATTGTAGCTCTTTAGTTGTACGCGCGTAAATAAATTGACTTTTCATATGTTAGAGATAAATATATGTTACTTTTGATGATGATAACAGTGCATGTGAATAAAAATTCCCAGCATGCTCCACCATGTCGTCAAGCTCACCATACTTATTAACCTATCGAATGAGCTAATGGTTTTACGGATACTGGAAAGCGATATGTAAATGTACTACATACCTATACGAGGCCTGGATGTTAGTGAGATGACGATATGAGTTGTGCTGGTGTCCGACTTTATTACCTACATATAACATGAGTATCACATGATTATCCACCTGGTTTCTTGAGCTTAATAGTCGCCTCCAAACCTCCCCTTATAGCGACCCCTTTCCTCACACAAAGTTTACCTTAAGTTCATATTAGCCTCACTGGATCACTGTTCACTCTGAGTACTGATAACGTTGGTCACAATATACTAGAGACACATCATTATTCTAATAACACCATAAGAACGTTCTTGACTTGATCTAAAAGCAAATATCACTGCCGCGTCGATCTGTTCGCACACAACCTCCTTTTTCCTACTGTCGTTCTCATCTACCCTCTCACCTTCCCTCAAAAAATCCCAATAACCTCGAAGCGGTTACTTAAGTTAAACGTGACTACTAGCGCCATCTACTCCATGACGTTGGCAAATATTAGCGGGTTCGCAATACGTTGGCGACAATTCCGACCCTCATCATTCTCAGAATTTGTTGATGAACTATTTACACTCATATTGAACCGAACTCATTAGCACCAGGTAAACAAACAATAATAGGTATAGGTATGCGCTCAGAGCCGGCCGGCCGGCCGGCGCGATAAGGAAAATAAACTCGTTATCTATGCAACAACTGTGCCGCAACAATTAACACGTCGTGCTGTCGCTAAGCGCTCAACCGAACTGGCGGCGTTCTTGGTACCGGTCCAATCCCAAATATTTTTACTCCATGTTGTTCTAGGTCTTCCCTTACCTCTTTTACCTTCTATTTTACTTTCTATAATTTTTCTCAATATGTCATATTTACTATTTATTAATGTGCATGTTAGGTATGTATTAATATGTTTATAAATATGTAGTTATATATATATATATATATGCCTTTGCACTTAATGCATCGTGTAGTATTTAGTTACGTTTGTAGGATTAGTTACTTCTTTAGCCTTGCCGTCATGTACATATTGTTTTAGTTTGACTACCATTTCTTATGTATCTCTCTCACTTAAAGGTTAGCTGGAAGAGATCCCTTAAAAGGATAAGTTCGCCTTTGTACACATTTACTGTATTTTTTCTGTGTTATGTACTTGTTTTGTGCAATAAAGTGTTTACTACTACTACTACAATGTCTAAATTTTCGGGTAGTTATAACATTTATTGGTTAACCAACCAAATACAAAACCGCCTGGATCTGTCACTGAACAATCTGACTTTAACCTACATTATTTGATCATGTAATGTTTTCATATACCCTCAACTTAAGGAGACATTTGAGGGTAGATTTTGTTTACTTAAATACGTGGTTGTGCCCAGTAAGATGGCGCCACTTTTTGATATTTAACAAATTTAACACATGATTAAAAAAAATAAGGATCTAAGTCAAATGGCGATCTAAAGGTTTTAATAATGTGTCGAATGATCTCAGTAAATTTACTGTGGCCACGAAGTTTTCTTTGACAATCCACCTCTATTTCAATTTCTCTTTGGTAAAATAGATCACTGCAGATCGACGTGGCACTCAAAAAGGACCATAATTCAGTAATGAATAACTTTTCGATTACAATTTTTCAATTTTACATTTATACAGTAAATAGGCCACAAGGGCACTTTTACACGTCAACATGGAATTTACATACAAACAAAAACAAGCACATCAACAATTATAAAATACAATTAATTGAAAATATTAATGCAAAATAAAGTATTATTGTTTAAAGAAAAAAGTAAGTAAACTATTATTATTACTTAGAGATGTATGAAGTCTCTAAATGTTGAATTACAAAAAAAAAACAAACAGATACAAAAAGAAATCTAAAATTACTTAGAGGTGTAAATATCTCTAAATGTCAGAACTAAATGATTTTTATCAAATTATCCTTAGAGATGTAAAGAGTCTCTAAGAGTCAAAAATTCAGTATAATTAAAACATTCATCAGGATAAAAGAAACATACGAGAACCGAATGAGGTGTCTCTCTAAGACTAATTTGATAAAAGTCATTTAGTTCTGACATTTAGAGATATTTACACCTCTGGATAATTTCAGTTTTTTTTTGTATCCCTTTTTTTTATTATTATTATTTTAGTAATTTTTTTGTAATTGTATTTTATACTTAATTGTTGATGTGCTTGTTTTTGTTTGTATGTAAATTCCATGTTGACGTGTAAAAGTGCCCTTGTGGCCTATTTGCTGAATAAATGTTGAAGTTGAAGCAGACCAGTCTCCACATGGCTTTATTCCAGGTACGGCATCCCTCGCGACGAAAGCGCAAATTTCCGTCGCGCAGTAGAAACACTGTGCCCCGCCTACTGTCAGAACAAGTCCATCTGGCTGGCCTCCGAGATCACCATGGTGCCACCCAACATCCTCAGCGAGCATGGAGTGAAGCTGTCAAGGCTGCTGCAGCGGCCCGGGGAATATGTCCTGGTGTTCCCCGAAGCCCATTCCTGCTCAATAACTACTGGGTTCGGGATATCGGAGAGTGTATACTTTGCATCAAACGCTTGGCTGACGGATGTGTTTAAACTGTTTCAAGTGAGTTTTTTTTGTTGCTATTTAAAGGGAACGACATAATAAAAAAAAAATAGGGAGTTATCTTTTTCTTTTTCACAATCCATAACTCCCATGGGAACAATATAGCCCTTTGTCCTTCGGTACACCTGCATGAAATAATAATACATTGTGCAACGAGGGGGGTAAGTGAAATTTTGGATACGAGGGTGGTAATTCCCGACAGCCGGAGGCTGGAGCCACCCGAGTTTGCAATATTCTTACCCCCGGAGTTACACACAATGTTTCTCATCACACTTGCGAAGAAAAAACTAAATTATAAGCCAAATAATTCTTAAATACGGTGATATATCAAACATTCGTCCGCCATTTTGTAATTTCTTGGCAGGTGAGGCATCGAAGGCACAGACATAGTCGGCATTCAGCCACGATTGAAAATTATATAAACATATTTTAAACGGCTGTTAAATTAATCAAATTAAATAATTTTAAACATAAACAAAAAAAGTTAAATTATAAACGTTAGTATTTTAAGAGTAAAACTCATTTATGCTACTCGGTTTGTATGAATAAGTGACATAATTAAAAAAGAAGCTTTAACTCCCTAGGGAGCTATAGCTTTTTCTTGACAATCCATAACTCCCGCGGGAACAAAATAGGCCTTTGTCCTTCAGCACACCTGCATGAAATAAGATCTTTTTCGAGCAAGTGTGACGAAAATAACGTGTTATGGCAACAGGAGCTGCGCAACAGCTGCGAGCCGACCATGTTCTCCCTGGAGCAGCTCCTCCTGAACGGCAGCGCCGACTCCTCGGCCCCTCACCAGGTGTGCTTCGTGCTGGCCACGCTGCTCAGCGCCGAGCTGGAGCACCGCCGCGCCCTCGACCACAAGGGGCTCAAGGTAACGCGCCCGTGTTGCACAGAATACGTGCCCTGTCTGAGAAAACTAAGTGTATATAAATTCAATCCGCACGGCGGGACCCGCTTGTGGGAGGCCGATGGGATGAAATCACTGTCACAGTCACTGATGGGTTCGAAGGACCAAAAGATGTACGGGTCGTACATCTGAGCTGATATGATTCTTGATGGTTGATTGTGGTCTTGATGGAAACACTGATTTTGGTATATGCATTTATTGATAACCAAGGTATATGAGTACTAGCTAGGAGCACGTATAAACGTAAACTAATTCATAAATCGATGTATGGCGTAATCGCAAATACAGCAATTATTATAAAGTCATTATATTTAATTTAAACGCTGACGCGAGAAATGTGCGATGCTTGCATTGTACACAGGCCGTCCCCACATTATGGGACATCGAGGGAAACCTTAGATATAAGACATAGGACATTTTGCTAAAAGGAAACTTTATTTTTAACCGACTTCAAAAAGGAGGATTAAGAGATGATTGAATTAATTATTGATTCTTTATTCCGACATTTTATTTGCAGGTGCAAGAACGTCCCCCATCGTCGGCGCCGCTCAACACGTCGTACTTCCGCGCGTGGAACACTCGCGACCAAGACGAGTGCGAGTACTGCCGCTCCACCCTGTTCCTGTCCAAGGTTAGACATCACTAAACGTAGCTCGCAGTATCAACCCCCGCCGCCGCCGGTCACGTAGTCCGCGCGTGGAACACTCGCGACCAAGTCGAGTGCGAGTACTGCCGCTCCACCCTGTTCCTGTCCAAGGTTAGACATCACTAAACGTAGCTCTCAGTATCACACCCCGCCACCGCCGGTCACGTAGTCCGCGCGTGGAACACTCGCGACCAAGACGAGTGCGAGTACTGCCGCTCCACCCTGTTCCTGTCCAAGGTTAGACATCACTAAACGTAGCTCTCAGTATCACACCCCGCCACCGCCGGTCACGTAGTCCGCGCGTGGAACACTCGCGACCAAGACGAGTGCGAGTTCTACCGCTACACGCAGTTCCTGTCCAAGGTTAGACATCACTAAACGTAGCTCGCAGTATCAACCCCCGCCGCCGCCGGTCACGTAGTCCGCGCGTGAAACACTCGCTACCAAGACGAGTGCGAGTACTGCCGCTCCACCCTGTTTCTGTCCAAGGTTAGACATCACTAAACGTAGCTCGCAGTATCAACCCCCGCCGCCGCCGGTCACGTAGTCCGCGCGTGGAACACTCGCGACCAAGACGAGTGCGAGTACTGCCGCTCCACCCTGTTCCTGTCCAAGGTTAGACATCACTAAACGTAGCTCGCAGTATCAACCCCCGCCGCCGCCGGTCACGTAGTCCGCGCGTGGAACACTCGCGACCAAGTCGAGTGCGAGTTCTACCGCTACACGCAGTTCCTGTCCAAGGTTAGACATCACTAAACGTAGCTCGCAGTATCAACCCCCGCCGCCGCCGGTCACGTAGTCCGCGCGTGGAACACTCGCTACCAAGACGAGTGCGAGTACTGCCGCTCCACCCTGTTTCTGTCCAAGGTTAGACATCACTAAACGTAGCTCGCAGTATCAACCCCCGCCGCCGCCGGTCAGGTAGTCCGCGCGTGGAACACTCGCTACCAAGACGAGTGCGAGTACTGCCGCTCCACCCTGTTTCTGTCCAAGGTTAGACATCACTAAACGTAGCTCGCAGTATCAACCCCCGCCGCCGCCGGTCACGTAGTCCGCGCGTGGAACACTCGCGACCAAGTCGAGTGCGAGTTCTACCGCTACACGCAGTTCCTGTCCAAGGTTAGACATCACTAAACGTAGCTCGCAGTATCAACCCCCGCCGCCGCCGGTCACGTAGTCCGCGCGTGGAACACTCGCTACCAAGACGAGTGCGAGTACTGCCGCTCCACCCTGTTTCTGTCCAAGGTTAGACATCACTAAACGTAGCTCGCAGTATCAACCCTCGCCGCCGCCGGTCACGTAGTCCGCGCGTGGAACACTCGCGACCAAGACGAGTGCGAGTACTGCCGCTCCACCCTGTTCCTGTCCAAGGTTAGACATCACTAAACGTAGCTCGCAGTATCAACCCCCGCCGCCGCCGGTCACGTAGTCCGCGCGTGGAACACTCGCGACCAAGACGAGTGCGAGTACTGCCGCTCCACCCTGTTCCTGTCCAAGGTTAGACATCACTAAACGTAGCTCTCAGTATCACACCCCGCCACCGCCGGTCACGTAGTCCGCGCGTGGAACACTCGCGACCAAGTCTAGTGCGAGTTCTACCGCTACACGCTGTTCCTGTCCAAGGTTAGACATCACTAAACGTAGCTCGCAGTATCAACCCCCGCCGCCGCCGGTCACGTAGTCCGCGCGTGGAACACTCGCTACCAAGACGAGTGCGAGTACTGCCGCTCCACCCTGTTTCTGTCCAAGGTTAGACATCACTAAACGTAGCTCGCAGTATCAACCCCCGCCGCCGCCGGTCACGTAGTCCGCGCGTGGAACACTCGCGACCAAGTCGAGTGCGAGTTCTACCGCTACACGCAGTTCCTGTCCAAGGTTAGACATCACTAAACGTAGCTTGCAGTATCAACCCCCGCCGCCGCCGGTCACGTAGTCCGCGCGTGGAACACTCGCTACCAAGACGAGTGCGAGTACTGCCGCTCCACCCTGTTTCTGTCCAAGGTTAGACATCACTAAACGTAGCTCGCAGTATCAACCCCCGCCGCCGCCGGTCACGTAGTCCGCGCGTGGAACACTCGCGACCGAGTCGAGTGCGAGTTCTACCGCTACACGCTGTTCCTGTCCAAGGTTAGACATCACTAAACGTAGCTCTCAGTATCACACCCCGCCACCACCGGTCACGTATTCCGCGGCCTTATAGCCATGCACTTATAATCATTTTCTCAACTTCCGCGCGTACAAGACAACACTCGTCTTGTTAACACATTACGTAACTATGTCGAAAGTTTAAAGGGCCATATGTACTGTAAAACGTTGTACGATACATGTGCGAATTTCCTATTTTTCGCCCTTGTATCGTAATGTACAGTCGCCATCAGATATATCGGAGCGGCCGAGGTGCTCAAAAATATCTGAACACGCCCTTTTAACGCCTTGATAATAGACGTGTGTTCAGATATTTGGCTGTTATTTGGGTTAGTGAATATTTCATAGAAAGTTTATAATATGCGTGTAGATAAAATAGTGTATGTAACTGTACATAATTAGGCATTAAAACACTCGTGTGATCTTTTTAAGAAACTCACTTCGTTCGTTTCTTAAACCCACACTCGTGTATTTTAATGCCTTTTATTATGTAGCAGTTACATAAACTACTATTACAGTACATATGGTGCTACTTTACCGCACTAGTTCGAAAATTAGCATATTACGTTACTGTGTCGAACATTTAAAGGGCCATATGTACTGTAAAACGTTGTACGATACATGTGCGAATAGTCGCACTTGTATCGTAATGTACTATTACAGTACATATCGGGCTACTTTACCGCACTAGTGCGTAAATTAGTAAATTACGTAACTGTGTAAAACCTATAAAGGGCCATATGTACTGTAAAACGTTGTACGATACATGTGCGAATAGTTAATTCGCAACCCGTGTCGGTTTAAAACACTCTCTTCGGTCGTGTTTTAATTTATCGCCACTCGTTCCGGATTCCCTATTTCTTGCATTTGTATCGTAATGTACTATTACAACCCTTTAACTTTTCGACATAGCTACATAATGTGGTAATTTACGCACTAGTGCGGAAAAGTAGCAGCATGTGTACTGTAATAGTACATTGTGCAACGAGGGGGGTGAAATTTTGGACACGAGGGTGATAATCTAAGACTCGAGTTTGCAATATTCTTACCACCGGAGCTACTTTATAGCACTAGTGCGAAAATTACCATGTTACGCTAGGGAGTTATAGCTTTTTCTTCACAATCCATAACTCCCGCGGGAACAAAATAGCCCTTTGTCCTTCAGCACACCTGCATGAAATAAGATCTTTTTCGAGCAAGTGTGATGAAAATAACTATTACCGTACACATGGTGCTACTTTACCGCACTAGTGCGCAAATTAGCATATTACGTTACTGTGTCAAACATTTAAAGGTCCATATGTACTGTAAAACGTTGTACGATACATGTGCGAATAGATAATTCGCAACTCGTGTCGATTTAAAACACTCCTTTCGGTCGTGTTTTAATTTATCACCACTCGTTTCGAATTTCCTATTTTTCGCACTTGTATCGTAATGTACTATTATTGTATAGGTGACCGGGCTCACGGGCCGCAAGTCCGCCGTGTGCCCCGAGCACGCGCTCCGCCTGCTGGAGACCAGGAAGCACAAGAACGTGGATCTGCACACGCTCGAGTTCCTCTCGTCGTTCACCACGCCCGCGCTCGAGGAGATGCTGGAGCGGCTCGACGCGCGCACCGCCGGCGACCAGAGCGCCCACGCGGACCCCGAGTAGAGGTCAGTCATATTCACATTTATTTTACGAGGGGGGTGGGGTTAGGGTCGGCAACGCGCATGTAACTCCTCTGGAGTTGCAGGTGTACAATAGGCCACGGAGACTGCTTACCATCAGGCGGGCCGTATGCTTGATTGCCACCGACGTAGTATAAAAAAAAAGCATACATTGTCATTTTTTTTTTTTAATATTATAGGACATTATTACACAAATTCCGAAAAACTCATTGGTACGAGCCAGGATTTGAACCCGCGACCTCCGGATTGAAAGTCGGACGTCATATCCACTCGGCCACCACCGCTTCCTTATGTACGAAATATCATTTTTAAATAGTATTTATAAATATTTATATATTATATATATCGTTGTCTAAGTACCCTCAACACAAGCCTTATTGAGCTTACTGTGGGACTTAGTTAATTTGCTTTTCGGTGAAGGAAATCATCTTGAGGAAACCTGCATACATCTGCGAAGAAATTCAAAGGTGTATGTGAAGTCCCCAATCCGCATTGGGCTAGCGTGGGGACTATAGCCCGAGCCCTCTCGCGTATGAGAGGAGGCCTGTGCCCAGCAGTGGGACGTATATAGGCTGAATTATTATTATTTTATTAACATAAAACAATAAATTGTGCCTAATAATAACACAGGTAAGGAGTAAATAATAAAAATCTGTAGAAATAAGAAATAAAATATCAATATTAATTCATGTCAAAAATTTATTGGTTTTTTAAAGCTATTCAGTCAGAAGTCCAGTTACGGAAAAGTAGACCTTCTGGATTAATTTATTTCTTTATTTCAGGCCAATTTGCCCATAGATTGTTAGTTATATACAGACTTACAATACTAGTGTTAGTACATCTTAACCTATGTCTCACGGCTTCATTTGGGGTCTTGGTACACAGGACGATGAGCTGACGCCCAGTGACAAAAAAATGGACAGTCCCATCTCTCCGCTATATCTACCAGCAAGCTGTTGGTGCTACCCCGCAAGCGATGCATTTGAGAGGCGATTCTTTTTCTCATGATTGCATGAAAATCGTCCATTCGAGATTAAGAAAGATTTCAATTTTGAGACAAATCCGAGATAGCTAGGTGTGTTTTTTATACATGTTATGTAACCCTCTTCAATTCTCAGTCTAAAGTGAAGTCATTAGTAATAGGCTGAATCAACTTTTTTTGTTTTGTTATTCTGTCCCGTTGTCCAAGGGACAACAGTGGCACAGTTTGTTTGAAGAGACGTTGTATGCCGTTCTATTAACATGCTTAGTAGGGGGCCCATTATGGACATTGGTTATAACGACCACAAAAACGCAAGTTTAATACATTTAAGTACCATAGAATCAGTATTTCAATGAACTTTTGTCCCCTGGACAACTAATCGTAACCATGGCAACGAGTGACGCTAAAAAGTTGATTCTCCCAATAGTACATTGTGCAACGAGGGGGGTAAGTGAAATTTTGTACGAACTAATTCGATAATATCGAGCCTTTTCTAAAAACCCCAAATTAGGTTGCGTTGTTTTATCACAGAGTTCCTATGTCCACCTCTTGTCTCCATCATCAGATCAGCTCGATGGTACCATAATATTGCATTGTCACCCGAGTTACATATGTATGCAAAATTTCAGCTCAATCGGAAACCGGGAAGTTGGTCAAATTTAACTTCTTCTTCTTCACGTGCCATCTCCGTCCAGGAGGTTGGCGACCATATGTCTATATGTCTCTCTATGTTCAGTCATGCGAATTAGTCTATCTATGCTCTTCACTTTTAACCAGTCTCTTATATTTTTAGTCCATGATGTGCGCCTTCTACCACGACCACGCTTGCCTTCAATTTTTCCTTCAATTATTAATTTCAGTAGGTTGTATTTATTGTTTCTATATATATGTCCAAAATACGCTGCTTTTCTTTTCTTAATTGTTGATACAACCTCTAGATCTTTTTTCATGATTTCCAAAACTCTGATATTAGTTATCCTATCAGTCCATTTTATTTTGAGCATCCTTCGATAAATCCACATTTCAAAAGCCCTTAGCTTGTTGATTAAATTCTTTTTCAAGGTCCAGCTTTCGGAACCATACATAAGAATTGGGATGATGTAACATTTAACCATTCGCCACCTCAGTTTTAGGTTTATTTTTCTGTTAGTTAGAAGTTTCCTCATTTTCTGAAATGTGTTTCTGGCTATTTCAATTCTCGTCCGGATTTCCTTCTCTGATTCCCAGTTTTCATTTAACCAACAACCCAGGTACTTATAGCTTTTTACTCTGTCTATTATTTTGTTATTTAAGGATAGTGGTGTTAATGTTTCTGAAATTGGTGTTTTACTAACAATCATGTGTTTTGTTTTATTTGTGTTTATCCTCAGTCCATATTCCAAAAGTGTGTTATTCAGTTTTTGCAGCATTATTTGTAGGTCTTCAGGGTTAGTAGCTAACAAGACGGTATCATCAGCGTAGCGAATGTTCTGTATGAGTTTGCCATTTATACGGATCCCAAGGTTAAGTTGGTCAAAAGCATTTCTGAAAATCACCTCCGAGTATAAGTTGAATAAGCAGGGTGACAGGATACAGCCCTGCCTTACGCCTTTCTCTATTTGGACTTCTTCAGTCAAAATGTTATTAATTTTGATTTTGGCTTTTTGTTTCCAGTATAGGTTCTCTATAAATTTAATGTCGTTGCCATCTATTCCAATCGATTTTAATATATTGATTAATTTAGCATGATTAACGTTGTCAAATGCTTTTTCGAAGTCGATAAAGCACATGTGAACATCTACTTTAACATCTATACATCTTTGTACCAAAACTTGGACTGCTACCAAAGCATCTCTAGTACCTAGTCCTGCTCTAAACCCAAATTGTGTGTCACTTATGTTTTCTTCTATTTTATTGCAGATTCTTTTTTGTATGATTTTTAGAAATACCTTCAGAAAATGACTCATAACGCTGATCATCCGATGATCGCCGCAGCTTTTGGCATTGGCCTTTTTAGGTAATGGTGTGAATATTGACAAGAGCCAGTCTTCAGGGAGCATATTGTCTGATAGATAAAATTTGTTAAATAATGCAACTAAATCATCTATATTATAATCATGTATCAATTTTAATACTTCCACTGCAATTCCATCGGGACCCAGTGCCTTTCTACCCTTCATATGTTCCAAGGCTGATATAAATTCTGATTTCAGTATTGCTGGACTTTCTAAGTTGAGTTCGCTTAGCGGCTCAGTTGGTATCCTGTCATCTTTAAAGAGATGTTGAACATAATCTTGCCAGACTTCACAGGCTTCTTCTTTATCAACAACAATGCTCCCATTTTGTTTTACGAGTGTACATTGAATTCTTTTATTGTTTATGTTTGTGAATTCTTTTACCCGTTTATGCAAATTAAAACTATCATGTATCTGTTGTAATCTTTCTATCTCTTTACATTTATTCGTTAACCATTGTTCTCTTGCAGCTCTAATTTCCCGGTTGATTCTTACATCTATTTCATTGTATTTGTTCTCATTTATGTTTTTATAAGTCTGCCTTTCATTCATTAGTAGTAAAATATCATCGGTCATCCATTGTTGTCGCTTTCCCGCCTTTTTACTAGTTAGCTCTTCCGCTGTTATGTTTCTTATTTCCGTCACAAGATCTGTATATGTAGTCAAGGGATTATTCCCTTTCTTACATATAGGTTTTATACAATTATTAAGTTTAACACTTACTGAAGTTTTAACTGTCTCATCTTTAAGGCGATTTAGGTCAAATTTCATTATGTTGGATGGCGGTTTCAATTTCTTTAATTTTAAAAGCATCTTGGCGCATACCGGGTTATGGTCTGATTTTACGTCAGCCCCGGGATATGTTTTGACTTGAATGATGGAGTTTCTAAATCTGTGCTTTATCATTATGTAATCGATCTGGTTTCTTACAACATGTGATGGTTTGTCAGCTGGTGAGCGCCACGTGTAAAGTCGTCTTGCCGGATGTTGGAACCAAGTATTTGTAATGACCATGTTGTTTTCGGAACAAAATTCTACGAGCCTGTCTCCTCTAACATTCCTTTTCCCCAAGCCAAATTTCCCCACAATTTTTCCTTCTTCTCCTTGTCCCACCTTTGCATTCAAGTCCCCAATTATTATATTGATATCCTGTGATTTTACTGACTTTAATAATTGGTCTATTCCCTCGTAAAATTCTTCCACTTCATGGTCATCACCGTCACATGTTGGGGCATAGACTTGAATTATGTTTAGGTTGAAGGGATGAGCACTGATATTTAACATCATGCATCTATTAGAGAAGTGAATAACATTCGAAACATACTTTCGAAGTTCACCCCTCACCATGATACCGACCCCGTGGTAGTTCGATTTTTGACCGGATGGGTTTCCCGTATAGAACAGCGTGGCGTCGTCTTTGTCAATTCTTCCGCTATCAGCTAGTTTCGTTTCACTAATCCCCATTATATCTATCTTTAATCTTACCATTTCTGCTATGACATTTTCTAGTTTACCCTTTTTATTTAGTCCCCTGACGTTCCAAGTACTTAGATTAATGCTTTCTTCTTGTTTCTTCTTCTTAATCTTCCTTATCCTTCCTTATCCTTTCCTCCTTTCCTTATCCTTTCCTTATCCTTCCTTAAATTTAACTTGCAAGATTTGTTTACAGACAACGGTCAGGTGAAAGTAAATAAAAGCTTGTTAAAATTATGTCTATTTAAAAAAATTGCGATATTTTCTTTTAGACGAAACCAGTGCATCCACTCAAAATGCCTCAGGAGCACACTGCAGCCGTCGACAGGAACGGCCGGAGCCCCTTCACTGATGTTTCCAGGCCGAATAGGGCTTACGATTCCGGGATCCCGCGCATTTAGTCCCACTTGTTGTGGGATTCCGATCCCGCGGGATTCGGGATGTAGTTTGTATCGTCAGCCTCCCATCTTACAAGCCGGGAGATAACGTTGCCATTTTTTTAAACTGCGCACCGCATAAGGTACCTACGCCAAAGGGTACTTAAACTGGCCTACTTCCAAAATGGTTTGCTATTGTGAAATCAGTCAAACAAGTTCGTTAATAGAAAAAAGCGCGGATTTCAAATTGTCTATGGGACGATAACATTTCGCGCATACATTTTTTAAATATGCCACTTTTTTCTACTGACTGAAATTGCTTGACAGACCATAAGTGTGAATTTTGCGTCCGTATTCGCTAGTGTCATAGACAAAACTACAAGTTCACGTAAAATATAAGCAAAATAAAAACGGGCCTTATTTGGAGCAGGTACCTTATTTTTGATGATTTTAACAAACGTGCGTTTTGAATATTTAGAAAATAATACTTTTTGTTTAAATTAAATTAATTTAGTTTTCATTTATAATGTTATTTTTTAAAATAGGGGTCCTCCATTAATAACATCACACGAGGGGGAGGGAGGGGTACAAAAATGTGACATGGGGGGGGACATACCTTATTTTTGATGATTTTTGATTTTAACAAACGTGCGTTTGAAGAATATTTAGAAAATAATACTTTTTGTTTAAATTAAATTAATTTAGTTTTCATTTATAATGTTATTTTTTAAAATAGGGGTCCTCCATTAATAACATCACACGAGGGGGAGGGAGGGGTACAAAAAATGTGACATGTGACTTGGGGGGAGTGAACAGCTTTGTGACGTCACTTAACTTCACATATAAACAAAAATTGTACAGCTAAATAACTAGTTTTTGCAACGATATATAGTTTTATTGCGTGACATTTTATTCCTCATCGGTTTCGTGTCATAAAATTTCTAAATTGATATTAATAAAAATATTTTTTTATTAAAATAATACTTCATTCTAATTGCTTATTTCAGTTATTTCGTTAAAGAGATTGACAAATATGTGACGACACACCAGGGGGGAGGGTTGCCTAATGTGACCAGGTGTAACAAGGAGGCAAAAATTCATGCGATGTAATAAACTGATGACCCCAGACGTGTAAGAAAAAAAAAACAAAAATAATGATACAAATTGTATGGCATCGTACTTGTGGGCCAGCTTCGTATATGGCGGGGTTTAACACTAACCCCCTTATTCATAAACGTGTACTAAAGTTACGATGCCGCTGATCATCGTTTGCCCCTTTCCGACGTATAGGTATGATGGAAAGGGACAAACGATGATCAGCGGCATCGTAACTTTAGTACACGTTGATGAATAAGGGGGTTCATGAATAAAAGGAGTTCATAAAATGAACCGGGGGCTTTACGTCCAAAGCTTTAAAAGGGATAGTAATAGTGCAATTTGCCGCCAGGGGCAGCACTAGCACATACCGTAAACCATAGAGTAACATACACTACCATCACAAAGTTTAATACCAAACACGGAATATGCATATTTGCATTTTCATTTAATTTTTTTTTTTACGAAAATTCTACTTTGCAGTAGGTACCTACAATCCGAAAAATAAAGCGTTAAACGATTTATTAATCAGAATTTATTAAAAAAGACATAAGGTAGAAGTACTAGTGCTCGACACTGCACTAGTCACCGACATGGGCACTTTATTTCATGGAAATATAGGTTAAATTTGAACAACGAAGATTTTTCTGTATTCGATCTTAATCCTTGTCACTTTGACATAAAGTGCCCAAGTCGAGTACTAGTGCAGCGTCGAGCACTAGTACTTCTACCTTATATATATAATAATAAAAAAAAAAATCATAGTTCCTCATCGAAAAATCCTCGACGCTTTTCCACTACAGAGTAATCATTTATGATACTAATAAGCTCCAAGGGTAAGGGTGAGGTTAAGGGTTTGTCCAATGGCTAAGGTCACCCTGTATACTATGCATTAAACAGTTTATAGACAAGTTTTCGCAGATCATTCGTTACAAATAAATATGACATTGATGTATTACGGCGGTTGATTTACAGTTTGTGCTAGTGGCGCCTACGCAGAATTTTGCGTAACCTATTCCGCGAAATCTACTTTTTTTCAATGTTGTAAATGTGTAACATTAAGTTAATTTAAGTTTAGTAATGTAAAACGTAAGATAGCGAAAAACATGAACCATAGCGTAACAAGGGTCGTCAGTACTGAACTATCTACAGTGGACTGTACATAGTTTAGTACGTGGATAATACTGAAAGTTTCTGGAATGAGCCATTTAGAGGTCACGCAATGAAAATCTTGAAAATATAACTTGTTTGGAAATTGTATATTTTTAGATACAATTTGTTCGGTGATGATTTGTATTTTTGGAATGCTGTTTGAAAATTATATGTCAGGGATTTTATAAATATTAAAAAAAAAGATTTCAGGAGCTTTCAGTATGACCTAAGTACAAGTGATTACAATCACGTCTAAAAATATCGATATGTGTAAAGTGCCAATAATAGTATAGACGAACTTGTTGGCCATATATTAAGGTAGTGTATACATATATTTGGCACTTTGTCCGTATCGTCATTTTGAGACGTGACTGTACAGATATTAACACATTCAGTGCTAGCGCAAGCCGATAAGGTAGTAATATCTTTAGGTATTTAAATAAAAGTAAACAAAATCTACCCTCAAATGGCTCCTCAAGCCAGTAGAGGGTAGATGAAAACATTACATGATCAAATAATGTAGGTTAAAGTCAGATCGTTCAGTGACAGATCCAGGCGGTTTTGTATTTGGTTGGTTAACCAATAAATGTTATAACTACCCGAAAATGTATAAATGATTTGTTTAATTTTATTTAAATACCTAAAGATACAGAGTTATAGCGAAAAACGCCTGCGAACAGAGAACCCGCCTAGCGCGTCGTTGGAAGTGAATGTGTTAAAAACGATTACATAATAATATTAATTATGAATATACCCACCATTAATATACCTCGTTTTTTTGCATTAGAAAAAGGATAAACAATCTTGACGTGCCTTTTTAATAAAAAAAACGTTTAAAAAAATAGTCTTCTTGTTGTGCCATGTCATCATCTCACGTCGGCGACCATCTCTCGGAATTTACTTATATATACCTACTTATGAAACCAAATTAATGTAAATGATAATAAAATATATATAAGTAAATGTTTCGACGACCAGTCTGGCCTAGTGGGTAGTGACCCTGCCTACGAAGCTGATGGTCCCGGGTTCAAATCCTGGTAAGGGCATTTATTCGTGTGATGAGCATGGATATTTGTTCCTGAGTCATGGGTGTTTTCTATGTATTTAAGTATTTATAAATATTTATATATTATATATATCGTTGTCTAAGTACCCTCAACACAAGCCTTATTGAGCTTACTGTGAGACTTAGTCAATTTGTGTAATAATGTCCTATAATATTTATTTATTTATTTATTTACATAATGGATATATACCGAGGTGTTACTATAATTAGGTTAAATCTAAAATAGGCCCTTGAGGCATTGTGCAATCAAGGTAATAAATATCGATACGGACAAAGTAACAAAAATATGTACACACTACCTTAATGTATTGGCATTAAGGTCGTGTATTGAATGTAGTTTTAAGTTGCCGTTGTTGCCCATAAAGTCGTGCATACATATTTTTGGCACTTTGTCCGTATCGATATTTAACACATTCACTGCAGGGGACCCACCTGGTGGGCGCTCGTGAACTTTGTTCAGATGCCGGACAACCCGCTGGGCGGGTTTTGTACGCAGCTATAGACCACCGGTTTCTGGGGTAGTGTGCCGTTTTTTGTCTGGCAGTGAATGTGTTGACTTTATCAAGGATGCTGGCGGCGTTTCCATCTGCATATAAATTGTTACATACTTCATGTAAATTATTTTTCAAGTTTTTTTTTAAAGACACGTCAGGATTGTTTACTTTATGCTAAAAGACGGGGTCTAGTCACGTCTGAACGCCACGATCGAAGTGCCAAAAATATGTATACACGACTTTATGGTCCATATATTAGGGTAGTTTATACATATTTATGGCACTTTGTCCGTATCGATATTTTCAGAAGTGACCGTACCTATAGTATATGTAATTATGTTTAAGAATGTTGTTTCAGTTGCAGCTGTTGCAAATGTTCAACTGTAGGTTAAGTTATTTCTCTAAAGATGGTCAAAGACTGAATTAAAAAAAAAAGTAGATTTAATATGCATACATTCGGCCATTTGATAGTCGTAAATTTATCGTAGAATATATTAAATAAAATTAATAACGTTTGTGTAAGTAGTCGTGAGTACATAATTAAGGAAGTACATTATATTGATTACTAGAATTCATCCCAAATAATAATCAAATAAAGGGAGGAAGTCCAATTAGGGCCTGTTTCACAATGTCCAATAAAATCCTGAATAAGCTACTTGCCACTTATCTGACGAATAAAGTCAATTTTGGCGTTTCAAAATAAAGATGAGATAAAGAAAGAACATTGTGAAACATGCCCTTAGACTAGAAAATCACAGAATCAGAGATTGAAGTTGTACAGCAAACCGATTATAAAACAACTTTTAAAAATAAACCGTATTCCATTGGAACAGTGTTTCATTTGTTTTGTTTCGTTCAATTTTCAAATAAAATAAAATCATCTGTGTTCCCTGCACTATATTATAGGACATTATTACACAAATTGACTAAGTCCCACAGTAAGCTCAATAAAGCTTGTGTTGAGGGTACTTAGACCACGATATATATAATATATAAATATTTATAAATACTTAAATACATAGAAAACACCCATGACTCAGGAACAAATATCCATGCTCATCACACGAATAAATGCCCTTACCAGGATTTGAACCCGGGACCATCGGCTTCGTAGGCAGGGTCACTACCCGCTAGGCCAAACTGGTCGTCTAAATCGTCGTCTGAATGGCTGGGCCAAGCGAGCGAAAGTAAACTTTACTTCAATCAATCAATTTTTCGTGTTATGGCTCCATCAAGGTGTTGATGGTTCTACCAATGTCGAGGTTGGATAAGACACGGCTAGTATATGAATTACGGAAGGTGGAGATTGGTATATACGGGGAAATACTTTAGAAGAACGGCGAATGAAACACACGTAATTCGAGACTGTCATTTATTTTGTATCTGCCGGTTGGCGGCAGAAAACCAAAGTACCTACATGTTTATACAATATACAGCATTCTCCCCTTACAGTTTTTTATAATTTTATAACAGCTGTAAGTGACAGGACACAATAAAAACTATATACCTATTACTAAATCTACTTAACAGATTTTGTACATTTAATGTACCTACTGACGTAAGGAGGTATATTTATGTACACATGCAAATTTATATACTTACAACTATACTAAACAAATTGTTTAAACCTCGACACTTACACACCCGTCAACAAGTATACAAAATTGAATCTTATGAGTTACATATGAACACTTCAATTGTATACGGTAGGATGTTAAAGGTACAGCAACTTAATATTTAAGGCAAACCGATACATTAAAGTAACAAATACAAATATGTATTCTACGTGTCTAAAAGTGAAACCGAATGGTTTAATCTATTTCAAAACCATATCTTTTAGGTGGAACGTGTATCCTTTTTGGTCTCGGCACGCGGGTGTCGTCTGGTGGCGATACAAGCGGTGACCGGGTCGGGGTCGGGGTGCGCGCGCCCCCGGCCGCCGCGGGGCTCGCGGGCGCAGGCGCGGGCGCGGACGTCGGCGCGGGCGCGGACGACCTACTTTGCTCCTCCTGCGCAGGAGTTGACTCAGGGGAAGGGGCGGATCCAGTTGCATAGCTATCGATAGCGATATCGTTAGCTTCATCTGGCACGATCGAATAATCGCGGTGCATCTGGTCTACATGTTTTTTATATACTTTACCGCCGCTCCGAATGTAATACGTTAATGGTCCGACACGTTCGCATACGGTACCGGTTTCCCACGCAAAGTTATTATTTTTATATACTTTAAAATATACCCGATCTCCTACGGCGAATTCTCTCAAAGAACCTTTTTTATTAGGGTTCCGTAGCCAAATGGCATAAAACGGAACCCTTATAGTTTCGCCATGTCCGTCTGTCTGTCTGTCTGTCTGTCTGTCTGTCTGTCTGTCTGTCTGTCTGTCTGTCTGTCCGAGGCTTTGCTCCGTGGTCGTTAGTGCTAGAAAGCTGAAATTTGGCATGGATATATAAATCAATAAAGCCGACAAAGTCGTACAATAAAATATAAAAATTTAATTTTTTTTAGGGTACCTCCCCTACACGTAAAGTGGGGGTGAATTTTTTTTTTCGCTTCAACCCTAGAGTGTGGGGTATCGTTGGAAAGGTCTTTCAAAACTAATACGGGTTTTCAAGAAACATTTTTTGATAAAGTGAATATATTCGGAGATAATCGCTCCGAAAGAAAAAAAAAATGTGTCCCCCCCCCTCTAACTTTTGAACCATAGGTCAAAAAAAATATGAAAAAAATCGTGGAAGTAGAGCTTAAGAAAGACATTAAATGAAAACTATAGCGGACATGATCAGTTTAGCTGTTTTTGAGTTATCGCAAAAAGTTTTCCCTTCATAGTAAAAAGACTTACTTTAATTAGGTACTGATTATGCAAATTTGCCTATTTGTTTAACTCGGGTGAAAGGTACCATTTACTATACTTTAAGCTCCAGTTTAGCTTATTGTGACGGAAGAGTAACTACGGAACCCTACACTGAGCGTGGCCCGACATGCTCTTGGCCGGTTTTTTATTATTCATTTGTGCGATTTGCTTACGTCGCACCGTCTCGTTGACGCTAGGCCGCAGAAGGTCAAAGGTCGTACGCACCTCCCTCTTTAACATTAGGCTCGCCGGTGTTTTACCCGTTATCGTGTGTGGGGTCGCTCTGTAAATAGATAAGAAATCTTCCAAGGCAGCATCCAGATCAACCTTATCCCGCATAGCTTTTTTTAATGCCGTTTTAATGATTTTTACGCAATTCTCGGCGCATCCATTGCTACTAGGTTTGTAAGGTGTCACTGTTATATGATGAACACCTTTGTTTTGTAAATAACACACGAATTCATTGCTATTGAATGGTGGCCCGTTGTCAGACACGAGTTCGAGCGGAAACCCGAATTGACTAAAAACATGACGCAATTTAGCGATTGTGGATTTGGCGGAGGTGCCCGGGACGCGAAACGCTTCGATCCATTTCGAATGAGCATCAACAATAACGAAATAATATAATGTATTATTAGTCAATGAAAAAAAATCGCAATGCAAACGGTACCACGTTTCTTGCGGCCATACCCATGGATGCAGGGGCGCCGGCGCGGGCGCCGCGCGCTCCCGCGCGCACGTGTCGCACGCGCGACACACGCGCTCGATATCGGCGTCGATGCTAGGCCAATACACATAGTTGCGCGCCAAACTCTTACATTTCACCATGCCTTGGTGAGTTTCGTGCAACTGATTTAATATCTGTTCACGTAAACTAGTCGGGATAATTACACGATGTCCGTATAAAACACAACCTTGCTCGACGCTCAAATATTGTCTTATATTAAAATACGGCTTGAGATCTTCGCTGTTACAGTACAACCAATTTGTTTTTATCGCGTTAGTAAGTTGTTGTAAAGTTTGATCCAACGTCGTGCTCTTCGCGATGCTTTTGTAGTTTATCGGGGCCGAGTCTTCTACAAAATGTAGGTACGTATCGACACGGGATCGAACATTATCATCTGGAACCGGTATTCTGGACAAACTATCTGCCAAGCAATTATGTTGTGTACCAATACATTTCACTTCATAATTATATGCGCCTAATATTATTGCCCATCTTTGAAGTCGGCTCGCAGCCATGAGCGGTATCCCTTTTTTTTCGCTAAATATTGATGCCAACGGTTTACAATCCGTGACAAGAGTAAATTTCCTGCCAAAAATATAGTCGTGAAATTTGGTTACCCCAAAAATAACCGCTAATCCCTCTCGACAAATCTGCGCGTAATTCTTTTCGGCGGCGCTGAGCGTGCGCGATGCGTGCAGCACGGCGTGCTCGCGGCCGTCGGGGCCGCGCTGCGCTAGCACAGCGGCGACGCCGCCCGGCGCCGCGTCACATGTCACCGACGTCGGCCGTGCGTCGTCAAAGTGCGCGAGCACGGGAGCCTTCGCTAGTAACCGTTTTACTTTTTTGAATGCCGCGTCGCACGCCGAGCTCCACACAAACTCGTTCTCAGTTTTTAGAAGTTCGTATAGCGGACTCAATATGTCACTTAGGTTACTTAAAAATTTACCATAATAATTTACTAAGCCTAGAAAAGCTTTTAACTCTTTTACGTTGGTAGGCAAAGGTGTATTATTAACAGCGTCTACCTTATTTATTTCTGTATGTAACCCGTCGGCGTCAATAATATACCCGAGATATGACACCGACATTTGAAAAAAACTACACTTATTTGGAGCAACACGTAAACCGCAATCTGACAAAATACTAAAAACTTTTAACAATCGTTGCCAGTGGTCCTCGAAATCTACACCCGACACGTTCAAATCATCTAAATAACAAGTAACATACCGTATTCTAAATAATTTATCCATTATTCTTTGAAACTTGTTTGGGGCACATTTAATACCGAACGGTAACCTATTATAACAAAACATGCCATGTAACGTGACTATAGTACATAACTTTCTCGAATCATCATCTAATTCAATTTGCAGATACGCTTGACTAAGATCTATTTTACTGAAATATTTCCCGCCCTGGAGTGATGAAAATATGTCATCAATGCGCGGAATAGGGTACTTGTCATCGATTAAAACCGGGTTAACCGTTGTTTTAAAGTCTCCACAGAGCCGAACGTCCCCATTTTTCTTGATGACCGGCACCACGGGTGTCCCCCAGTCACTCCACTCCACAGGCGAGATGATGCCCTCGCGCTGCAGCCGCGCCAGAGATAAGGAACGAAATCTCCATGTACCAAAAAGTGTCATCAAAAAGTTTTAAATAGGTGGCGCTACAATATCTAGAGTACTTGAACAAAAAAATCAAATCATAGACAGCGCAATTCACTCCGTCAATAACGCCTAGGTTCTTAGCTACTCTAGCGCTACTCTGGAGAGATTTGGAACTATTATTTATAACTGACAGCTGGACACTTTTGCAACAGTTCTACCATAAGAGATGCCACTCCTATATGAATCTTATCATATTACGGTCATAGACAGTGTTCGGTGGAGTATTAAACTTTCAAGTGTGAAGGTTGTGAAGGTTACTTTGACAGCGTCCGCCATAACACCTATAGGTGTCCTTGGCGCTGTGGGCACGACTAGTGACGACGATTGTAGGTGTTCTTGGCGATCAAAAGGTTAAAAGGCCGGTAAATTTTAGAGCAAAAATGTAAAATTGATAGATTTAGTCGTTTAAATTGTACACCTTTTGTTGCGTAATATCTAAATAACAAGTATTGGTTTCTATTAGCACGTCTTCGCAAACGCGCGTCCCCGGTAATGTGATGAGAAGGGACAGTTTAAAAAAAAATGTGGTAAATTATACTAAATGGTATATAAGAACAGTTTCAGCAAATGTAGATTGTTTAAGTATCAAAATTACGTTGAAAATACGTCGGTTTTCAGAGAAATTGTCACTTGTTTTGAAGTAATTTCTGGAGAAAATTGATGTCTAATTTTCATTTACACTACTTCAAATTTTATCCCCGTGAGGTCCTTGTGCATTACACTCCGTATCACAATAATTAGAACCTTCTATAATAGTACATTACGATACAAGTGCGAAAAATAGGAAATTCGAAACGAGTGGCGATAAATTAAAACACGACCGAAGGGAGTGTTTTAAATCGACACGAGTTACGAATTACCTATTCGCACATGTATCGTACAACGTTTTACAGTACATATGGCCCTTTAAATGTTCGACACAGTAACGTAATATGCTAATTTTCGCACTAGTGCAGTAAAGAAGCACCATATGTACTGTAAAATAAATAAAGTAGCTTTTCTTTTCTATTTTCTGAAACAAATAATATCCATCCTAATTTACTATACATTTATATGAAATTAAAATTAATTTCTTAACCTCGAAACGGAGATTGAGCCGCGTTCTCACTCTATTGTTTACGATAGGGGCTAATGCTGCACTCTGGCGGCAGAACATTGCAGTAATACTCCCTATAGATAGGTAGGGACAAAAAAAAATTGTTTATCACAAAATATTTAATTCTAAAATACTCCGATACAAGTCGGACATCTATACAACCGTAAACATAAGTATATCGCAGGCTGGTACAGTCGGCAACAAATATATTTTGACGTGTTGATATTGTCAGACCAAGCTAAGATGACAGCGAATTTGATAGCCCAGACGGTGCAAGTTGTAATTTCATAGAAGTTTGACGTTTAAAATAACACTTGCACCTTGTGCTATCAAAATCACTGCCAAGTGCCAACTTAGCTTGGTCTGACTATTGATCCCTTGAAAAAATACATTATTGAATTCAGTTTATTTTATTAGTCATCAAAACATGTCGGCAGCTAAAATGAAGTATTATTGTTTCTAAGTTTGAATTCAAATAATATAAGTATACCTACACATCAATCGCCAACTGTAATCCGTGAAATTATTTACAAATACATTTATTCGTACACAGTATATATTAAATAATTACAGTAATAAATTATTACACACCATCAGATCATCTTACGTCATGTCTGCCCGTTCATGGCACATTTTCATACAAATTGTTTTTTCATATATATTCAAAATAAGCACGTGACTTGTACTACTCACGAGTCGATTTAATTAATATTACTTTGTACCACACGTGGAAGTGTAAAAGGATATAATAAAATAAGAAAAAAATATATAGCGTAATTAATAGAAACGGTAAGCATTGTAACTTTGCCCATCTTTATCTTAATACAGTAAGGCTAAGATGGTCGGCTCTTTATCATTTGTCACCATACCTGTCCCGTTCTAACAAGTACGTAAGTGCGAAAGTGACGGGCATAGTGACAAGTGATAAAAATGGAACCATGATGCCGCCGCTGATAAAAAGTATCGTATTTCTGTATAATTCAACTTTGGTGAAAATTGAACTTTAAAGAAAAAGGTGCGTTGTTCATGGAATGGAATGTACCTAAAATTATTTTATTATTAAATTCGACAAAGCTGATGTTGAATTTATCACCGGAAATATATCAAAATACTAAAACTAAAAGTATATTGACAATAGGGTAGAATCGAATCAAGCAAACTCTGTAATGGCATAGTGTGGCAATGTCAACATTTATGTCAAATTTCTATGAAAGTATGACGTTTATAATGACGCCCTCACTTTGTTCAGTTAGCTTAGACGGAGTCTAGTTTTGTACCTGGGCAAAGTTAACAAAATATGATAATTACAAATACAGGTAGCTTATTAAAGAGCGAAACACGATGATTAACTTCAATCTAGTCTTACAGAACTTAACCTACAATATGTACAGTGGAGAAAAACTGCTTACTGACTAAACTAGTGTAAATGAGAAATATAATATTAACTAATAAACAATAAGAACAGATCAAGGTAATCATAGTCGTAGCGTTTAATATAAAATTTTACTAAATACAAAGGGATACTAATGGCCTCTCCAAACGTCACAGATAATCGCATGCGATTTGCAATACTTTGCTGCTTTGGCAGAACGATTTCTGAATCCGTTGCTCGATCCTTTTTTTATATATGATATAGGAGCGATGGTAATCGATCACTGCCGCCCATGGACACCGGTAACACTGGGGTTGTGCGTTGTCGGAATTTAAGATTGGAGTACGCTCTTTTCTTGAAGGTTTGAAGGTCGTATCTATGTAAGGAATGAAATCTCCATGTACCAAAAAGTGTTATCAAAATACTTTAAATAGGTGGCGCTACAATACCTAGAATACTGGAAACAATAATAAAATCATAGACAGCGCACTTCACTCCGTCAATAACGCCTAGATTCTTAGCTACTCCAGCGCTACTCTGGAGAGATTTCGAACTATTATTTATAGCTGACAGCTGGACACTTTTGCAACAGTTCTACCATAAGAGATTGCACTCCTTTTAATTCCACACTCCATAGTCGTATATGTTAAGTAGGCTAAACCTAAGACCCTTTTTAGGTGGTATTTTACAGATTTTACGGAACCCTCGGCCAATCCATTAAAGTGTGGACTATATGCTGGTGAAAATTTGAAGTTTATGAACAACTCAGATGCTTTTGAGCTGATGTAGTTACTGTTTGATTTTAAGAATTTAGACAACTCATTACATGCGCCTGTGAAGCAAGTCCCATTGTCTGAGAAAATATTTTGAGGCTTTCCTCTGCGGGCGATGAATCGATCTAGTGCTGAGAGGAAAGTGTTACTACTTAAATCGGTGACAAGTTCTATGTGAACTGCTTTTACGGCCAGACAAACGAATATGCAGAGGTACGACTTTATCAGTCTACTGCCTCGACCTCTTCGGTTCAGTATCATGATTGGTCCGGCGTAGTCACACGCGGTATTAGCAAAAACATAGTCAGTATGTAGCCGTGGTGAAGGAAGATTGCCCATTATGGGTTGAATGCTCTTGCCTGCATAACGACGACATCTAATGCAATTTTCAACGATTTTTCTCGCCAGGTTACGGCCATTGATAAACCAGAATTTGTGACGCAATATTGCAAGTAATAGTTGCGGAGGTGCATGTAAAAACATAGTATGATAGTGTCTAAATATTAAAGTGGCTAAATGATGCTTTGAATCAAGCAATATTGGGTGTTTAGTGTCATAATCATAAAATGAGTTACAGAGCCTGCCACCTACTCGTAACAGTTTATCATTTGTGTTATAAAATGGGTTCAATTGTAGCAATTTATTATTGGCAGACAATTGCCTTTTGTTTTTTAATAAGTCATATTCTGAGATAAAACTTTCAAGCTGAACGAATCTGCACATTGAATTCAAGGACAAATTTAGTTCATAAATTTTTATGTAACCAGTGTGCTTGTTTTGCGGGTTACGACAGTTGTGAATAAACCGATGAACGTATGCGATTATACGTTGAAGCTTACTGAAATTAGAAAACCGCTTCATAAACTCAGCAAAATCTGATGTGTGATCAGTATGGCTTGCATTTAAGTTGCATATGACCTTGAACTCTGGTAAATCAGTATCTTGTAAATGTAATGGCTGTTTAGGCCAAGAGTGTTCGTCTTGAAGTAAATAGGGCGGACCTGACCACCATAAGCTGCAATTTTCTAATTGTTTGGCGTCTGCGCCGCGAGAACCTATATCGGCAGGGTTGCATTTTGTAGGCACATAGCGCCAACTGTTTGGATCAGTTGAGTCGCATATCTCACTGACTCGGTTAAACACAAATGGTTTTAGCTGATGAGCTCTAGGTGAACGAATCCATCCGAGAACAATAGTAGAGTCGCACCAATAGGTGCAAGTGGTTATTTTAATTCTAAGTGCTGATTTCACTTTATTTGCTAGCCGTACAGCCAAGAGCGCACCGGCCAATTCGAGTTTCGGTACAGTCAGCACAGGTTTCAAAGGCGAAATTTTACTTTTTGCTGCCACTAAATGGACAGATACATTATTATTGTTAACGCTACGTAAATAAACGCAGGCGGCGTAAGCTTGTGTAGATGCATCACTGTATGTATGAAGTTCTACTGATAAAGGACAGTCGATCAAGACACATCGAGGGATACGAATATTGTTTATGGTACGTAATGACGATACGAATTTAGACCACATGTTTGATATTTCTGACGGCACAGGCTCGTCCCACGAAATCTTTGCGGCCCATAACGTCTGAAGAATTGTTTTTGCTAAAAGTACACATGGGTTAACAAGACCTAATGGATCAAAAATTTGTGACATCATTGAAAGTATTGTACGTTTGGTTACGTAGTTATTCTCGCCAAGATTAACTGAAAATAATAAGCTGTCATCTTTAGAAAACCAGAGTAAGCCTAATGTTTTTGAATATTCATTGTCACATAAATTAAGTAATTCGTCACCATTACTTTGGCCAATGATTTCGGTCACAATGTGAGCACTGTTTGAATTGAATTTACGTAGATAAAATTGACCACTTTCTAATTGAGTTATTACACCCTTGCAAATACTAATGAGATCCGATTCAGAGGATGCCCCAGTGATTAAATCGTCAACATAGAAGTCATGTTGTATGACTTCTGAGACCTTCTTATCGGGACATTCAATACCTAACTGTGTCAAGCACCTTGTCGCGAGAAAAGGAGCCGACGCAGTACCATAGGTAACTGTATGTAGTTTATATTGTTGTAATTGCTCATAGGGCTCAAAACGCCATAAAATTTGTTGAAGCGATTGTTGGGATTGTGTAACATTGATCATTCGATACATTTTTTCAACATCCGCGGTAACAATGAACTTATGCTGGCGCATTCTTATAAGTATGCTTATAAGGTCGTCTTGAACTGTCGGACCGACCAATTGAATTTGATTGAAGGATACGCCGGATGTCGTTGCCATAGATCCGTCGAAGACGACCCTCAATTTCGTAGATAAACTAGACTCGCGCAAAATCCCATGGTGGGCAAATAAGTACGAATGAGTATCATTTTCGGGGTTTTCATTTAATGACATGTGTTTTAATGCAATATATTCTTTAATGAATTTACAATATTGCTCTTTAAAATGTGGTTCACGTTTGAATCGACGCTCCAAAGAGATGAACCTGGACAGAGCTCGTTCATAAGAGTCGCCAAGTTTATCTGGTGTCTCCTTTAATGGGATCGTCACTTCGAAACGACCGTCAGGAAGCCGAGTGGTATTATCTATAAAACTCTGTTCACATTCCTGCTCATCTTTGGAAATTTGTTTACGCGTTGCAACTGATTCTAATTCAAAGAATTGAGAAATTTGATCATTTAATTGTTTATCATAATGTTGTAAGTGTAAATTAATGTTATGATTGCAATGGACTGTATTAAATTTTGATGGTAACTTTTGTTCTGATGAAACTGTAACTAAGAAACCCAATTTGGTTTCCCATAAAGTTGGTTTATTTTTACCTAATGGAATTTTATGAGTACCAAGTACTGACCAAAATATTCCTGATCCAAGTAGCATGTCTACTGGAGCAGGTACATCAAATGTGGGATCTGCCAACCTAATGTGTGGCGGTATGTTTAACGTTGTACGGTCAATTCGAGACACTGGCAACGGTTGAGTTATACGTGATGCTACAAAACAGGGCACCTTTTCATGATAATCATTAAGTAATGACGATATAAGTACGTCGCAACTTTTTGACAAACGTGATGTTTGATAATTTAATCCGTCGACTATTGTCGGAGCTGAAGAAGTAGGTAAGTTTAATTTTGCGCATAAACTTTCAGTAACGTAACTCGCGGTTGAACCATTATCGAGTAACGCTCGTATTGTTTGTTTTTTACGTGGTCTGTCACTTGAATTAAGACCGTTGACAGTAGCATGCTATTATTATTTACGGCTGACATAGAAATTTCTTGAACTGGACTAGAAAATTGTTCATCGTCGTCAGGCTGCGGCAAAGAATGCAGCGCGACGTCATTTGACGAAGGCGAAGGCGCAGGAGTTGTATGTTCATGCAACAGACTATTGCGCTGTAATCCACATGTGCGACACGAATTCAGCCTACACGTTTTTTCATTGTGGCCCACGCGTAAACAGTTTAAGCAAACCTTGAGTGCCTTAGCTTTATCAACGCGAGCTTGTAATTTTAATGTTTTAAACTTAGGACATAGATACAGTGCGTGGTCTTGATTGCAAAACGGACAAGCATACTTGCGAGAAGTAGTGGGGGAATAAGTATTAGCTGTCAACGCCTTCTGTCGACTGTGCATAGTGTCGCTAGACCGACGTTTTATATTAGAGATTTCAGTTGATTCTAGTAAGTCAGCCCGATCTTTAAGAAAATCGTTAAACATTTGAAGTGTAGGGAGCTCCTTTAATTTATTCCTATACGATTCCCATTTACGATGTGTAGTTGTATCTAATTTGCTTGATATTATTTGAATTATGAGAACATCCCAATGCTCAGTAGGGAGATCAAGTGATTTGAGTGCTCTTAAGTTTTTATTTATCGTGTCAATAAGGTTTCTTATTGATCTACACGATTCTTTTGACAATTGTTCTATGTCAAAAATTGCCTGAATATGGTTGTTCACTAAAGATCTTTTATTATTATAACGATCGCAAAGTAGTTCCCAAGCTGATGTATAATTATCGCTGGAAAAATCTAAAGATTGAATCACTACCGCGGCACTACCCTTTAGCGCGGCGCGCAAGTAATGAAATTTATTAATGTTTGGAATTGAATTATTTGAATGTATGAGACTACTAAATGTGTCACGGAACTCCAACCAGTCATGATAATGGCCCGAGAAGCTAGGCATATCTATAGTAGGAAGTTTAAGTTTTGTCCCACCTCCAATTGCAGTAACACAATCAAGTTAAAAATAATTAATCAATTGAGTATATGTGTCAGTGTAAGTTGGCACTGACAGCTTGTTTATAGCTAAAATGTAATTTATAACGAACTAATGCGATGAAATGAGTTGCTAGAAAAACAACAGTTGCAATGCAATTAAGTTAAAAAATAAAAATTTGAAACGATTACTTAAATTAGTACAAAAGCAGCGGAGTGAGGGTGCGCGTAAAAACTGCAAAAAGTCAAGCGGTGCAAGCGCGTAGCAACAGCTCGCAGCGAGCGCGCGGTGTCCGAGCCAGCCAGGCGCCAGCCCAACAGCGCGGATATCGGAATGCACTAGAACACGTGAAATAGCACTATTTAAGTACGTTGTTATATACAGTTCACACTCACAACGAAGCGATGCCAAAAAACTAGAACACTCTGAAATGCAATTTATAAGAATTATGTTAATTATTAACGAACAAAAGGTATTCCAACCTTTGTTTAACAATAAGGAAAATATGAGCAATAATGCACGAAGCGTAAATGAAGTGATTGCAAAGATAACAGAATTAACCTGTTTATGATGAGAATGCGAATAGGAAATATTGTTGCTAAGTGCAATTAGAAATAACTCGTTAACAGAATAACGGATCGTTAACGTATTTAAGTATGTATAAGTATGAATAATTTGCAAAATAAAGGATTTGCGAATAACGTGCAATACGTTTGTGACGGCAACACAAAATGAAGGATTTGTGAGCGTTAATGAGAAATATCCGTTAACGTTATTAACCTTAACGTTACTAAAAGGTATATGAATATGATATGTCTTGCAAAATGAAGGATTTGCAAGAAACGTGTAATACGAATGTAACGACAACACAAAATAATGGATTTGTGAGCGTTATTAAGAAATATCCGTTAACGTTATTAACCTTAACGTTACTAAAAGGTATATGAATATGATATGTCTTGCAAAATGAAGGATTTGCAAGAAACGTGTAATACGAATGTAACGACAACACAAAATAATGGATTTGTGAGCGTTATTAAGAAATATCCGTTAACGTTATTAACCTTAACGTTACTAAAAGGTATATGAATGTGAGAAGACTTGCAAAATGAAGGATTTGCAAGTATAACGTGAAATACGTTTTTAACGATACCCCAAAATAACGGATTCGTGGACGTTAATTGCAGAATAAGGGTTACGGGACAAATATGTAATTTAATTGGGAAGTAAATACACAAATAAAGGATTGTGTTTGAAATTAATGATTTCGGAACGAACAAACGGAACGAACTTACGGTTTGCCAGTCTCACTTAGAACTTAACTTATAAATGATATTTCCCTGTGTCGGCGCCGTCGATCTACTTATCTCCCAACTCTCACTCTCAGATTTCTTCTCCCAATCGTATTTGTCCTCGTAGAAATTATCTTCAAGCCACGTAGAAGTTGTAGATGGGTATAAAATCGGATGACTCGTCCTATTTCCAATGAATCCGATGATTGAAATGATTGAAAACTTCCACGTAGTCACAGCCAAAATCACGTCAGCGAAGTATTTCCTTTGTTCTTTGTTCGTCGCTGGTAAAATATCCGGGGTCGTAGGTCCAAAAATGTGAACGCCGGTACTTGAATGCTGGGATGATTTGGCGGAGAAATGAGTGCTAATACCTTTTCAATAAAAAATTGGTTTAATAACCAGAAAAATACAAGGTGTAAAAAAATTATAGGTTAAATAGCACGTATTCCATTTGGTGGCTTGAGGACGAGTGAAGGACGCGGCGCTGTCGGTAAAGCCGTAGGCTCGCGTCGATCGGGCAGGTTTCTTGGCGTATGCGTGTGTGAGTGGTGCATCATGTATAGTTTGCACAAACACATGCTAGGCGTTAACAAAAGTATTGTTCGTTAAATCCCTTATATTAATGTTTAAACATAATTAACAAATAACAATTGTTTAAATAGCTATTTGGTTCAGTACTAGACTCTGTACAAAGCATCGACTGTTTAATAAATAACTATAGATTGGAATAAATTTATAAGTGGAAAAATTACTGTTCTGGATGAGACTTGAACTCACTCAACTCACTCACTCGTTCGCAGACGTTTCTGTTTTTTTTTTTTAATAATTATAGCTTGTCCTTTATCATTAAATCATATAAGTAAACGAGTAATGCAGCTATATATAAGTATATAATGAAATCTATAATAATAAATAATAATCTCAATTCCCTTTCCAGAAATCAGAAATCGTATCATTTATCATCCCGATACCTTCCTATTAACAAAATAGCACGGTTACAGCAGCTTCGTTGTTACGTCGAGTAAGATATATATCGTAGTAAAACTTCTGTAAGTTTTGGCACATCGAGTTTAATTGACTTGAAGAATTTTCTTGCCTAATAAAATACCTAATTGTAGTTTGTTTACATTATTTTAAATACCTAAAGATACAAACTATAGTGCTAGTTAATTATCCGAAATATAAAGAATACAAATTAGCTCTGCTTTAGTTAATTCTATTCTATTATGGTTATTAGCGCCATCTATCCCGCTAGCTCGGAATCACCTGAGTCAATTCAGTTAGAAGGTCGAACCATACTGTTCTACCTTAGGAGTGGCCAGGGGGCGTCATAAGCCTTCAGTAAATGCATATAGGTACTTACTTGGAAAAAATCGACTTATGCCGCCGTGCACTGCCTGGGGCACTGGAGACCTTAAACTTTTTCTTTTTCTTAGTTTTATATGACATTCATTTCAGTTTATAATTTTATTTCGCTTGGTAGATGTGCCGTTCTGATGAGTAATAAAAAGAAAACAAATATAAAGTTACGTAAATGTCTACAGGAAAAACCGTTACTTAAATAGATATGTATACATTTATAGGTACGACGACGAGACGACTACGTTTTCGCTACCTACACGAAGCTGTACTATGTAATTATTAACAGACGAGCTTTGTACAAAGTCGTGTCATCCTACTGTTCGTCACACTGCGCTTTGTTAACCTGATATTTTATTTTATCCAGCCAACAAAGGACTTCTGACATTTAATACCTACGTTCATCATCTACAATCTAACGCCATTTCGACCCAATGGAAGCAATATTTAAATTACGGTGTCTAACAACCATTTCAGTCATAGTTTAGGTGAATAATTTCAACCTCGCATTTCACTGAGTGTTATAACAACGTCTAACTTTGCACTTGGTGGAATGTAGATACTCAAGTGACCGGGCAAAGTTGCGTTAAATTAAATCATAGTTAAAAACAACTGTATTTATTTTACCTGCAAATTGCGCCCTTCGTATTTTCTTGAGGTCCAGTGTTCTTCTCTCCCTCTCTCTGAGCGAGATGGTTGTGCGCGCTCGGGACCGCGGATACCATGTTTATGAATTTTAATTTTTTTGTATGTTTTAATGATATTAAAAAAAGTAATCATTAAGTGATCAAACATGATATTGACGATTTTTTTCAAGCAATTTCCATATTTTTAGCTATTGTGGAAAATTTGTTATACATTTTTAAAGTGCTTATGTTCGTGATTTTTTTCTGTCGAGCGTAAATCAGAAACTGATCATTCTATCATCAGTCAATCTAAAAAAGTTCTATGAGTACTGCATATTAATGAAAATAACATATACATACACTGCAAAATGTGACTGTTTTATGCACAACACACTAGCGAAAAAAACGTCAGACTGAAATGATTTTTACAACAGCTAGTTAATACCTAGGCTTATGATTGTGCTGTGGACGATGCGGCGAATGCCAATCCGGATGCCTCGGCTGGCGATGATGGTGGTGATGATGATGTCTCCTCTTGTCCCTCGGGGCTGGGTAGACGTCTGACACGACAAGTTCCGACCCGTCTTTCGGCGCTTCCCTGTCGTGTCTTCTACCTTTAGCGCCGGTTGCTTCGTGGAGCTCCTCCCAAGCTTGCCTGTAGTACCTGTTCAGGCCCGAACGGGACTCCGAGGACGAGGAGTCGAGGGAGGCGACCGTGTTGCAGTCGGGGGACACGTGGTGGCGGTAGCGTTTGCCGTCGTGGTGCTTTCTGCAAGGAGAAGTGTGGATTAGAAGGGGAAGGATTGGTTTTAAGACATGACTGCGGATGCTCCGTTTTAGCCAGAATACTTTTATATGTGACGTTTGTTTATTTGTATTTAACCCACCTTATTTCTGTAAAAGCTAATCATAATCATTTGTTTGTTGCATCCATGGTAGATTCTTTTTTGTAATTTGAACATGGCGGTATTGTAGCATCCGAAGTCACATAATAAAACCTTAGATTTTTAAGTATTTTATGAGAACAAAAGATGTGCGATTAAACAACAGTATCTAACAAGAATCAGTAAGTTTTTGTGAAATATTCTTTTAAGGAATAAAACAGAACGAAACGTTGCTACGATGCGAAGTTTGGTGTAGGTAGATCATTCGAAACGTTTGTGCGATACATGGTGTTTCTAAAAAGAACGCAGAAGTGTCAAAAATGTGCGTAATCGTATGTATGTACAAATGAAATACGTGTTGTAAATCCGTGGCTAGATACCATGTGCTTTTTGTGATTTTCCTTTGCGTATTTTGTGTTGCGGTGAGCTATAAAACGTGTAGTATTTCCAAGATGGCGTGTGAGCGGTGCTAGTCTGTGCGTGTGCAGTGGATGACATGATGGCTTTTGTATTTGTAAAAGCGCTGTTGTTTCAAGTGACCGCCAATGCACAGATTACCTAGTCCGAACGCACGACATCGTTTCTATTTTTTATCATATCGACTGCGATAAATTTATAGATTATGCTTGAATTCCTACGTCAGCGCTTCCCTGCACTAATAGTAAATATCGATGCCTTGCTACTGGTAATTAGATAACTCTTATAGTTAAAAACGATTTCTTTACCTTTTTCTTTACATTGGGAGTGCTTCTGTTTGTCAAAATCAGCCACCATGTCAACCTTACACACTGTAAACCTAGCGAAACGCACGTCGTTGATTCAAGCGACGCAACGGCGACAAAAGAGCGACATTAAACTTTCTTTCTGCTGGGCAAAATTGGCCTCTATCACGGTAGTCAAAGTGGCATTTTATCACTTGCCGTGTCGTCGCTGAGTTGCCGAAATTGGCGACGGGCCGAATTCCACGGTAACTTATGAATCACCAAAGCTATTGAATAAATTTTAGGTAAAGTAAAGGTACTAAAATTTGCTGTATTTGTATTGAAGACTTGTCTTTTCAGTTTTTTCCTTGTGTTAGCTAGATGAGTACTGAAGTATTTTTAACAATATATGTATTAAACTAATAGGGCATACTTTTAAAATAACATGTTGCGACAAATTTTCAAATGTTTACCTACTGTCGTATCATATTTTCAGAATTTTGACATCTACAATGATATTTTCACACTTTATCATTGCAAACGCTTGGTTTGCCTATGCACGAAAATTTTAAAATGACAGCAATGATCCATAAGCTACCGATTAACCACAACTTGACTAGGCGTGTCACGCGACTCCCAGCTATAGCTACTGGCGTATGAACGTGTGGTGGGCGTTTACTGTCCTAGATAAAGACACAAATGCTTAATGACAACAACATTTAATAAATTTAATTACATCAGGTCTACATATCATATTGGATACCTTTCCAGGTTGGGCAAAGTCAAGCAAAATGGGCAAAGACGAGGAATTTGTAAATATATTTTTGGGATGATATGTATTTGGGACTAATTTAAAAATAAAATAAAAACATGTATACACTGATGCGGCAATCGTACGAAGCAATCAGAGAAATAAATAATTGTGCTAAATACTTCACACGATTATAGGAATATGTAGCTTTTTCCAAAGACGTAAACGCAACCATCATACGCTAAATAGGTCATATTATTTAAGCATCGACAAAGGAATACAAAGACGCGTACTAAGTTTAAGTTCCGTAACAGAAAGTTTTGATTCCTTTGGTAAGACGATTCCTCACTTTTCCCGTACTTTAACATCTTTAGTAGTTATGAGAAAAGAGTTAGTGATTGTAGAAGATTTTTTAAATTTTAGAAAAAAATGTTGCTTCGAATCTGACAGTTGATGTAGATGGCGCTGTCCAGCTACGTAATATGCCGTCACTCAGGTGGTCAAAGTTGCCGTTTGACAATCCAGTAACCACAAAACATAATATCGACATTATTCATTGACTTATTTGAAAATTTTATCTTTACGGAGCGTTTTCGCACATTCTGCTCCGATATTGGACGGCGTATTGATCAAAGAGGAAGTCAGCTGGTTGAGAGTACTTCATAACATCAAAGCCGTTTTATTATTTTTGAGATTTACCTAAATAATTGTTATATAATTAAATGAACATACAAAAGCACATATTTTACTTTCCCATATTCATAATTTGACACCCGACAGAGGGTCGATTATAAAAACGTTCTAAGTAAGAGATTTTTAACTGTCATCTGTCAAACTCTGACAAGATTTTTCTTAGACTTAACTTTCACCCAAATGCCACGGAACGCACGTTCCGTGCGTCAACGCTAACGTTGACGTAAACGTTACGTGGCCAAGGCGTTACAATCATTAACTCTCTGAGACCCCGCCACGCCAGTAGCTCAGTATGTACCTCTACAGCGGGTTGCTGAACCGTCCTGCGCGCACATGGCGGTGCGCACGCGCAAACTCTCTCCGCCCAACCTGCTGGTCGGGGAACGGGAGCGCCAGCAGCGAGCACCAACGCGGCGCCGGCGCCGCTGTTCGTCGCGCGCCGCCGCTAACCAATGGCCGACGTAGTTAAGGTATATGTCGCTAAATGGTGTTGTTTTATAACTATTTGCTAAGTCACCGATAACCAGTGAGGAATGTATACGGTAGTTATTGTCGCAAATTATAAGTGACAAGTTCTGGTTTTAGATTACTGGGTGGTTAGGTAGGTATAAAAGCGGGATTCCGTTAGTTTGCTGCGCTGCGGCACAAGCATATTCAATACAAAATGCTTGTGCTGCACACTGGTGGAATCATGCCTAAACACTGTAATCCGCAACGGTCAAAGACATATCTTCGGTAGCGCTAAAATCAGTAGGTAAGCACACACACATAGAATTATGCTATTGATTTTAAAACGAAATACGGAATTCATATCTATGATATACTTATTTGTCACCTAGCGAAATTATCGCATTTAATATATTAGGCGTCCCATATGAAAAATACCAAACTAAATGTATGACTCGCTCAATCTCGTATGATACCTATAATGATATACCTATTTCTCACAATTTGTGGGAATGCGTCGTTAGATGGCATTATGTGGTTATGTGGTGGTACGTCTCCTACGTTTGAGAAGTTATACTGTAGTATTATAATTCATATTAACCTGGTGGGCAAAGTTATAATATTAATATCGTCAGAATAAATTCATCAAAAATATTATTCATCGACACAACGCCTCGAGTCTCATTGTATTTATGACGGCGGTCCAGAAAGTCAATCAATGATGATCGTTTTAATAAGTACGGGCAATGTTAAAAGGACATTATAATAAATAAGTAATGCCATCTATATGAATAGAACATAACTACAATTATTTCTCTCAGTTTTTGGTGAAATTTGCGACGCCTATCTTATAGATCTAGCGAATGTATAATGCGAGTATACGATTTAATGTCTATAGTAGGTAAGTAGCTATTTAAATTTCTTCAGTTTAAATACAGAAAAAAAAGTCCCAATTATTAGACGGGCTGATCGTCACCAACAGAATCGTAAGAAACAAAAAGATAAGGAAATCGTAAAAGGTGTTTTAAAAGTTCATTTTAAGATATAGTAAATTACTTGAAATTTTATGCTGTTCGCCTACACAGTATATCAGTATATATGTCTTTAGATCCCTGGTCGGCCCAGAACCGTTCTGTGGAATCACAAAACGGGATGCATATTCTCTGCTCAGCAACTTAGAAAAAACAAGAGCAATCGATTGGTGGAAATTCGTCAAAGGACAAGAACACTCGAAAGCTCTAATCAAAGGGTTCAACAACAAATTTGCTAAGGAGCTCTTAGAGCTCAAAAGACATAAAACCTGCGCGGTGACCAGAATATTGACTGGACACTGTAAGTTGAACAAACACATGTTTCAAATTGGGAAGAAACAAGACGCGACATGCAGGTTCTGCCATGAGTCAGAGGAGACTGCAATGCACATTCTCTGCTCCTGTGGACCACTAATGTCAAAAAGAAGTACCCACTTAGGGCGGCACGTATTGCAACCCTATGAGGTACAGAACATTACGGCCCAAAGAATCTGGAATTTCCTGGATTCAACGGGCATCAGTAATGAACTTTAAAGGGCTGTCACAATAGATCACTACCTGGTCGACGTGGCATCAAAGGCCCGAAACCCCAATAATAATAAATGTCTTTAGATTATGAAGACGAGTCAGGAAGGAAATGAGTGAATTGTCAGATCATTGAAGCGTTCTTGCATCCCGCTAGACTCACAATTAAACCTCACATGATACTTTCTGAAAATGCTAGTAGTAGGTTCAATTTTCTAAAGCTGACATTGTAATTTTTTATTCATATTGTATTCGTTTTTAGTTAGGAATTTTATCTTACATTGATTGTAATATTGTATTTCTTGACATTATATAACAAATTTTGCTGGGTCACCCAGTTATATACAATATAGGAAAAGTGCATGAACTGTAGGAGGCAGCACAGGAGCCGTCAGATTTTTGGCGCGAGGCGTAAATGTGATGTTTATTGTTCCGATGTAGCCCACAAGATGGCAGAACCTACTATGCACAAGAAAACACGTGACGTGTAAATGTACATGTATATAATTCCGATTCCGACCACAAGATGGCAGACCCTCCAACGTGCACGGTCCCTATGGAACAGAACGAAAGGCAAAGAAAGAGACCCATTAATGTTTGAGTCATACTGAGTAACTTTTGCTGTGGAACAAACCCTGAAATCGCAATATGTTCTTTTTTATATGTTCCCCTCCTAACTTACAACTTTTCGCTCTTACAGTATACAAAAGCAATACTTCATTCTATAATTATTTTGACGACCAGTTTGGCCTAGTGGATAGTGACCCTGCCTACGAAGCCGATGGTTCCGGGTTCAAATCCTGGTAAGGGCATTTATTCGTGTGTTGGGCATGGATATTTGTTCCTGAGTCATGGGTGTTTTCTATGTATTTAAGTATTTATAAATATATAAAATTTATATATATCGTTGTCTAAGTACCCTCAACACAAGCCTTATTGAGCTTACTGTGGGACTTACTCAATTTGTGTAATAATGTTCTATAATATATTAATATATATAATCCAATTACAAGAATGTGTCGCCAATATAATGACCTACTAGCCGGTGATCATTGCCGGTGATTTTGACCCCCACATTGCTAGGTTTAAGAAATGCTTGGCCGACATCCTTCTCTCCTCTCACTGACAGATGACATCAGCTTTGACTTGGGTTTGTCTCATTTGCGATGTTAAATCTTAATAATGTAAAGTAAACTCTGTTATAGTGTAATGTTTAAATAGTTATTTTATTTGTTGATATGGTGTTCAATCATTTGTAACATTTGCGCTTACTTGTAAAGCATGCTGTGTACATGCTATTTGTGTTGTTTTGGATCTCGTGCTAGATTCCAAGCCACGATATGCAATTTCCCATTTACCCAATAAAGTTAAATAAAATAAAGTAACTAGTCCAAACAAATTTACGGAGTCCTCAAATGTGTTCCAAGCATTTCCCTTTATTCCTAATCACTAGATATACTCGTACCTTACTGCCCGGTCTGTTTATGATTATCAGATAGTGTTATTTTTAATTATTATATTTTTCATTACGGCGATCTTTTTGTGAATTCACGCTGTTTAGATACATTGTGACATTTGTAAAATACCATGCAATTTCAATAAAAATAAAATTGATCTAATCTAATCTGATTATATTTTATGTTCAACTTAGTGTGGGTACAAAACACTTTGCCACGTTGCACTCACCACGCCGTAACCGATAAAATATCTAAACACCGAAACGGTATTCTAGCCTTGTTGGTTGGTAGTGACGCTGCCTATGCCTATTTTTATGCTATTGCTTTCGCTTTGGTCGTACAGTCAGCATAAGCAAAAGTAGCGGATCAAATAACGTTTCATAAGTATCTACCATTCTGTAATAGCTTAACAAAAAGTGTCGTCTTTAATATAGAACAACTAAGACTGTAAAAGATATACTTTTGAGCGCAAATTTTAACAATTTATCTATATTTGGAAAAGTTATCCGGAATATCAGATACTTTTGGCACGTTGTTTCATCCGCTACTTTTGATGCTGACTGTACACACACAGAATTCGATTTACTACCAAAAGATACGAATATTGATGAAACTCATGCTCACATTTTTGGTACATACCTACATCTACAGAAACAAGTATTAAGTAATTATACCAGTAACTTAATTTTTGTTTTTCTGTGTGTGTAGCTATAACGTAAGTGTGTATATATTTTTTCCAACACTGACAAATATCTACTAGAATAACATACATTTATTTACTATATTTAACTAGGGACATTCCCCGGCTTCGCACTGGCTACACAAACAAATTATACACCTAACCTTCCTCATGCATCACTCTATTGATTGGTGAAAACTGCATGAAAATCCGTGCAATAGTTTTCGAATTTATCGCAAACATACATACACACAGACAGACGCGGCAGGGGACTAGTTATGTTTTTTCTATCACTTATTTACCACTGTAGAGATTGAATCACAAAGCTCTACATAAATAGTTTTTTTTTTATATTATGTATATATACTAATTCTATATTAAACATACTGGTAGAGTGAATCTCAATACCATGATCATCGCTGGCCTTTCACATGAATAATATGATCGTTTAAGCAATTCATAATAAAACAATATTATAATTGTTACTTGCTCCGGGTTTCGGAATTCAGGTCATGCTCGCGCTTCTTTTACAGGTGGAGCCACTCAATTCAAACTGTGATTCAACCTCTACAACATACAGTTCGAAATCAACTCACGCCGACTCCGTTGAAACTCACCTCCGCACCAATATGACGATGGTAGTGATGATCGCTACGAGGAAGACGATCGCGCCGAACGCGCCGAGCGCGACCACGGCGCCGAGGTTGAGGCGCGCGCCGACAGTCTCCCGCCGTTCGCTGTCCACTGATTGGGGCACGTTGACACGAGGGGTTTGCTCGGCGCGGATGTTGTTACCGCTGCCGAGAATCTGAGGAGACGTTACAGGTGTTTCATAAAAATAAATTCAATGACATGATTAAGATTCAAAATTAAAAGATTTACTTATTTATATTTTTTTTAATACCTTTTTAAGATAATATTCTGCAAAAAAAATCATATGTAACCGAAATTGTTTTTTTTTACGGGGTAGGCCTTTGTATGGAAGGTTGGCTGACTTGAAACACCCCATGGAAAAATAGTATTTTATACAATCGGGATAGGTATAATGAAGAGCTTTCAGTCAACCGACGAAGCTTTCAGCCAACTGAGTGTACGAGATTGAAAAGCTTGATTATATGACTATTGTAAACAATACTAAAATTACCTAACGAAATACTTTAAACTGTATATAGGAAAACAAACATACAGCTAAAATACGCGACCAGCCATAATACCTTTATACACGCCCGGCGGGCTGGTTAACGACACCTTCTCGTAACTCATGAGAGCCTGGTACTTACTCCTTACTAAATTCAATTTTTGAACAGTTTTCGTTTTCTCGATTTTGGCCACAGTAGCCTGTAGAGACTAACATGAAACGATAAGCGATCTTCTATCGATATTGCTCTTTTAAGGGTTTCACATACGTGTTCCTAACTTATGAAGCAATTGTTTTTACTATACAACTTAAAATACATAATGAATTGAGCTATCGTTTTGTTTCGTCCTATCGACAGCGGCGACACGTGATTGGTCAAATTCATTATAGTTGACTACAACGTTTGCTTATGAATATTATAGTTGAGTCAGGAACCCATAGTAAAAAACTATATTTCAGTTTGGTATACGAAGTCTTAATTCAACCATTACAGTAGACGAACAGAAAAATAAAAATTTGGCGACAAAAACATTTTTTTTCTTTTTCCTAATCAGAACACAATACCGCGAACACCGAAGTGCGCAAATTGCGGGCGTCTTTCTCTGTCACTCTAATAACGCCTGTTAGCGCTGTGGCAACACCGCTAGTTTTTCTACAACCAATGATTGATGGAGATGCGGCTCCAATCTGCCAACACAGACGACAGAACG
>NW_026907868.1:0-102214 GCF_033807575.1 Cydia pomonella
AAAGAAAAGTACAGTAATAAAAGCTTGTAAATGAATGAAATTTTTGCCAAAATTTTATTTGTTAAATTTTTAGTTCTTTGTGGTCGTATCCGATACGATATGATGGGATTGATGGGAGAATGTGAAAACGCTGTAAGGATTTAAAATTGGTGTTTTACCGAATATTTCTATCAAAGTTTGTCCTTAGTACTTAGTACCTATGTTTAGATATATTTGCATATTCATTTAAAGCTTTTTACGTAACAAGTTTCATTAAAATCGGTTTGGTACTTATGCTATAAAAACAGGCATCTGTTTGATAGGTTTTTGTAAATGGCGTCAGAATAGATTTCCGCTGTTTTTTTAGGATTTGGCTTAAAATACATTCGATAAAATTCCCAAAAAAAACAAGAGTTTGATAGTATTGGTACGATAAGACACTGTATAGGGCGCCATCTTTAAAAAAACATCGATCGGCGAACCCCATTATAATATTTTAGTACGAAGTATGGACACACAAATAAAGCTCTTAAATAGTGTAATGTAGGATATGGCACAGTCGCGTGTCGAATAGAGATTTGCAATACTATAACTCGCGCCCGCGCATGACGCGGAAACAATAAATACAAACACATCGACATATTCGCGGACGTTTATTAAAATTCAAGCAGTCACAGCAGGCTTCGCAGCAGGCTCTAAAATTCATTAACTTCAAACAAGTGGTACCCGTATTTTATGAATGTAGAGTTTATTTGACAGTTCTAATAGTAAACGTCAGGAATTGTCAATAGATCACGGCTAGTGACTGCTTATTTTCTGTCGATGGTATCAGGGAATAGTGCTGTTGTAAAAACTACTTTGTTGTGTTTCGCGGAAAGTCCAGGTTTCAACGCAAGAGTTCATCTCTGCGGTTAATAAAGTAGTCTATCTTCTTAGTTGTGGGTGCATCTCATAGATATAAGAAGTAAAGTACCTTTTATGATCTGAGGTGCATCTAGTGATTTTTACCTACACTTTATAATTTGATCCTAAATTGGAATTGCTACCTATTTACGACGTTATTTTCATTGCTGCACGAATCTCAAATTTATGGGTCTACTATCTACTTAATTTAAACAATTAGTCTAGTGCCTACGCTTATACACATTTTTTTTTCTTTAGGGGCGATTATTTCCGAAAATATTCACTTCATCAAAAACATGTATGTTGAACTATTCTATATAGGGGTGCCCTAAAACTTTTTTGTACGATTTTGTCATTTTGATTGATTCCTGTATTCATATCAAATTGCAGCTTTCTAACACTACGGAACCCTGAAAAAGTCAGATATTGTTTGCTTGTAGTTCTTTTGACAGATTATTTTACAGCTACGTCCATACGTGTGCTAACCACCGCTCAACTATACCTACCTCCCCAACCCAACCGTCTAAATGTTTGAGGGGCTAAACACTGATTATCAAACATTAAAGGCAGGGAATTTTTTATTTGAGTTTCGTCTCGTGAGAATCGTAATCCCAAAATACCCAAATAAAAGAAGCTAAAGTTGAACTACTATACGTCTTAAGTATAGTTTTATAACCTATGTCGTATTTAACATTATTTTTTACAGTCTGCTCGAACTAAAGACGATATAGGAGAATATAGCAACCTTTTGAGATTTAGGTGTTATGCATGACACCATGTAGATTTGAAGTTTGTGGTATTTTAAGGAAAAAAATCGGCCAAGAGCATGTCGGGCCACGCTCAGTGTAGGGTTCCGTAGTTACTCTTCCGTCACAATAAGCTAAACTGGAGCTTAAAGTAAACCTTTCACCCAAGTTAAACAAATAGGCAAATTTGCATAATGAGTACCTAATTAAAGTAAGTCTTTTTACTATAAAGGGAAAACTTTTTGCGATAACTCAAAACAGCTAAACTGATCATGTCCGCTATAGTTTTCATTTAATGTCTTTCTTAAGCTCTACTTCCACGATTTTTTTCATATTTTTTGGACCTATGGTTCAAAAGTTAGAGGGGGGGGACACATTTTTTTTTCTTTCGGAGCGATTATCTCCGAATATATTTACTTTATCAAAAAATGTTTCTTGAAAACCCCTATTAGTTTTGAAAGACCTTTCCAACGATATCCCACACTCTAGAGTTGAAGCAAAAAAAAAAAAAATTCACGCCCACTTTACGTGTAGGAGAGGTACCCTAAAAAAAATTAAATTTTTAGATTTTATTGTACGACTTTGTCGGCTTTATTGATTTATATATCCATGCCAAATTGCAACTTTCTAGCACTAACGACCATGGAGCAAAGCCTCGGACAGACAGACAGACAGACGGACATGGCGAAATAAGGGTTCCTAGTTGACTACGGAACCCTAAAAATGGTGCATTCTAGGATTCAGGCATTTCGTTCTGAGATGTAGGAGTTTTAGTAAATGGGTTAAACGAAATTAAGGAGCAATGAAACCAAAGTATCAGAATAAGGGTAGATCGATGGGCCTAAAAGATCAATCTGTCCATTTAAAAGATAGGTACACTATATTCAGACATTGTCGCGAACGTATTGCGAACGCGCTAATATTTGCCAACGTCATGGAGTAGATGGCGCTAGTAGTCACGTTTAACTTAAGTAACCGCTTCGAGGTTATTGGGATTTTTTGAGGGAAGTTGAGAGGGTAGATGAGAACGACAGTAGGAAAAAGGAGGTTGTGTGCGAACAGATCGACGCGGCAGTGATATTTGCTTTTAGATCAAGTCAAGAACGTTCTTATGGTGTTATTAGAATAATGATGTGTCTCTAGTATATTGTGACCAACGTTATCAGTACTCAGAGTGAACAGTGATCCAGTGAGGCTAATATGAACTTAAGGTAAACTTTGTGTGAGGAAAGGGGTCGCTATAAGGGGAGGTTTGGACGCGACTATTAAGCTCAAGAAACCAGGTGGATAATCATGTGATACTCATGTTATATGTAGGTAATAAAGTCGGACACCAGCACAACTCATATCGTCATCTCACTAACATCCAGGCCTCGTATAGGTATGTAGTACATTTACATATCGCTTTCCAGTATCCGTAAAACCATTAGCTCATTCGATAGGTTAATAAGTATGGTGAGCTTGACGACATGGTGGAGCATGCTGGGAATTTTTATTCACATGCACTGTTATCATCATCAAAAGTAACATATGTTTATCTCTAACATATGAAAAGTCAATTTATTTACGCGCGTACAACTAAAGAGCTACAATATTTGGTTTATTTAATTCAATTTAATGTTTTATTTCAACCATGAAGCCCATATTTATATTATTTCTACCAAAAAGGTATTCAGCAGGCGAATGTTAGTGGTTCACCTGAGCACATAGGCAATTGAGTGAGTACCTACATACATTTTAACTGAACATTCTTGCTCTTTGATATACAAGAGATTGCAAGTGTCAGTAGGTATCATAATATAGTTTATAAAAAGCAGATATATAAATACATACTTTCACGATTATTAATATTTTGCGACAAAGGGTAGTCTGAATTAAAAAGCTCTCTTTAATCTTTGAAAACAGTGTGTTTATTAGCCCTATAGCAGCTATAAGCAGTGGAATGGAATTTCAAGTTATGGTTTTGAATGATATAAATATTTAAATTTTTATGTTTTAGAACCAGTATTTGACAATAATTGATGTGATAAAAATGTTTATGTTTTACCAGAGCAGCAAAGTTTGTTTTCAACTCACGTGCCTTGAAACACTCGCAACGCTCAAGATTTTACTTTTACGCTCATGATTATATGTGACGTTACTAAACAGATTCAACATTTCTATGTTAAAAGAATGAGAGAGTGGCAAAGATTGTCACATCAGAAAATATAGTTATCTCTACTGAATAATAAAAGGTGATCAGTAATCATTTATGAATCAGGTAAGTCTCAGTAAACATTCGTAATTCGTGTTTACTATAAATCCTATAAAACAAGTATTTATCATCAGTTGTTAAACACTGACTTAGTAACATTTTACCTTCAACAAGAGCCTTAGAACTCTTAAGTCTCACATTTCATTATATTGAAACCAAGTACCTAACTACATATTTCATTAAACATGTCGAAAATAATAAAAGGTGAAAGGACATTCAACTCAAAATTTAAAGAAATTTTTTCAATTGTCAGTGAAGTGTCAGCAATTATCCAATTGTTCTCTTAAATGTCCTATGAATGGTGCCATTACCATACCTGCTCATACCTAACAGGTCAAACTGCTCAAACCTAAGTTTAAGTTGAACAAGAGGTTTAAGTATAATCTATATTTAGGTACCTATACGTTATGTTAATTTTGATATTTATATTTGATTATGTAGGGGACAAGGTACTTTACCTACGTGTTTAGATTTAGTTGCCTGACCAATCTTTGATATAAATTAAATAAAATAATGCACTAATAAACATTTACGACATTTTGAATTAAAATTTGCTGGTCAATTTGTGTTGTGACCCAGGATGCATCCTTTCAAACAGCGACTTTATCACAGATTTAAATCATGCTGTTGATCAACAATTCATTAACAAAATAATTAACATTTTAATATTAAAATAATAAGAATCAAAATATCACATTTGTTCTGTTTGGCAGAATAGTTGTTATAGTTAATAGTATCAAATTTGAAGTTTATTTATCATGCGGATAGTTGATATAATGCCTTGCCGACTGTTGTTGCTTACAAACCAGTTTAGGTCTGACCTCCGATTTGGTATGTTTTCTGTAACTTAGGGATCTAGTTATATTGGTGTTTATAATATTTTGTGAAAAGGACCATAATCTCTTATGAATCATGATGCTTTTGTATAACACGCATTGCTTACAGAATATCCACATTTTGTGAAAAGGACCATAATCTCTTATGAATCATGATGCTTTTGTATAACACGCATTGCTTGCAGAATATCCGCTTTATCACAAATTATCAGCTCAGCCCTGATTTGACTCGTCGTGTGCGCAAGTGTGCGTGGTGTATGGAAACAATTTATACTGCGTGTCTTTTTAGAAAACGAATGATTTAACCAGATTTAACATTCGTTCGATATACTTATATGATCCATAAATATTCTCTTAGAATGAAACAAAATTTATTTTATCAAGATTAATAAAATAATACAGTACAAATATTCTTTGTTGCTCACTATTATAAACGAAAATAACATACAGATTAAGCACATAACTCAAACTATGGTGCACAGCAAGCGGTCTTGTCGCTGAAGAGCGACATCTTCCAAACAACCAAACTAGGCTATTATAATCGTATGTTTTGCGCATCCATATCTTCACTAAGCTAAAATCAGAAGCATTCGCATTGCGTGTAATTCAAAATTCGAAATCAACCCTTTCACTTCGTTTGAAGGACTAGAACCACTCATAACATAAGAGATGTTAAGGAATGTCTTGCCTCATTGTTGTTTGTTGTTACAGTTGTAAGGTATTGGTACGGGTTGGTTTCTTAGAAGTTATAGGTATCATTTAGATGTAGTAACCTGTAACGTGCCTTAATGAAAATGCAGGAGGCACTTGAAATCAAATTACAATTTGATGTCATAATATGTACACGGCTACCCAAACTCAAAGGACCAGGACCATCATTGAGACCCAATCAGAATCGCGCAGCCACTCCAATGGCACCAGCAAACTGCCAATATGGGGCTCTCGCTAGATTTAACAGTTGGCATGCATGATATTGCTGTCCTAAAAAATAAACGGTTAAAAGGATTGTAAACGAATAAAGAACTGCCGAATATAAATATTATGTTTAAATAATATTCACTTACTTTTTCTGTTCATGTAACTCAGCACAGTATCTTGATTCAATCCCAATTAACATTCCAATCTAGAGATTGTCATCAGAGAATCAATAAATATCAACTTGTATAACAGTAAATTGCAAACGCAAAACTGTTTACTATAAGCCACCAGGCTATTATAATATGTTTGCACCTAAGCCATACCCTATAGGTATAAGGACTTCCTATTATTATTCAACCATTGATTCATAGTGTGGACAGTCACAGATTAGCGATTTGATATAAACTAATTAGATAAATATTAACTTAACTTCTGAATTGTGTATGTATCTATGTCATGTACATGCGATGACCCAAACCTAGGGTTAAAAATATTAAAATATATTATTATTGAGAAGACTTCAAATGAATTGCATACTAATTGAATGGGCTAGTGGTTTCTTTATTATGTATTTTATTCCAACAAAAACAGGTAAGGGAGTGGTAGATAATTTAAAGAATAGTCACTAGCCATGCAAAACTATTTTAATTTTGTTAAATGAAAGTGGAATCGAGCAGTAGATGTTAATTGATGTCGCCAACTCAATCGAGTCTACTCGTCGTAGATGTACATATTAAGTACCTTCAACCTTCATACTCATAGTAATAATTACAAAGGCGGTTGAAGACCATGGTGGATACGTTTCTGAATAAGATCAGAATTTCTCAAGTATTGTGTTATTTTAATAAATGTAATGACAGAAGTAATTCAGATATAATATCATCTATTTTGTATAATATCATCTTTAGAAACAATAAAAAGGACTTTATTATTAATTATTTTAGTATGCAAAAGCTCAGACCATTAAACCTTTAAAAGGAAGAGATTAATCATAAGCCAAATAATTATTGATAATTATTGATCGGGACACCTCAGCTTGTTAGCTTGTTTATCAGATTTAATCGGATTGAAATGCAGACTGGAGCTACACTTATGATCCCAAGAATCATAATCACAATTAGAATCAGATGTCATATAAGGAAGTTCGATATCTTTCTTGATTCATTTTAATATTGCCGTGAAATATCGTAGTGTTAAGACTGCACTCGACGCCAATGACCTCGCGCGTGTGGGCGGAGCTTTATACCCCTCACCGCACCACCCGCTGCAAAAGATCGAGCGCGCAGAGCTATGCGTTCGAAATAGAATATCGCTTGCTCGCGCGTGCAATGCAGCACAGGTCCGTCTAGCAATACGACTTGCCTCGCACTGCCTCCGCAGAGGGGGGTAATGGTAGGAATCTAGGCGGAATTTAGGCTTATTGTTTTTAGGAATTGAGGCATAGTTTTATGAAATTGCAAAAAGCAAGAAAACCAAATCATTTTATAGTGTCTTGTGAGAATGATTGTAAAGTTCCATATTTTTGCAGAAGTAATACCGATCTAACTGAAAGAAATATAGTTGTGTAAATTAAAATAGATTTCCAGAAAAATATATCGTTGGTCATATCTTGTAGATTGTTATATATTTTTTGCTGCTCAGAAAGTATCAATCTTTAATATAAAATATGGTTCTGAATAACTTAGTTTTACGGTATTTTGCGGGAAGAGGAGCCTTAATTGTTTTATGTACGACTCCTACAGTAGCAATAGTCACAAGACAGATTTATCAAAGTCTTATTCGTTGCCGTATCGTCATAAGTCACTGTGGACACCTGTCCTGTGTGGTTCTTCACCAGTGCACTCGAAGCCGCTCTTTCTTGGGCGGTGTATGCTAGCCTGTAATGTGGATTTATCTTTAATGTTATTCTGTTCGCCCAACGACGTGTGACCATACGTCCAATACGTCCATCCCTACGCTTCCTTGGCTCTTCCTTTCTTGGTTCGGCCTCGATAGCCGAAGAAACTAAGAACGCTATGGGTACAAACAGTGGATAACCTCGGTGAAGTCGAGTTTGTCAAGAGTTGAAACAGTTGCACCGTAGTAACGTTCAAGCATTCTTCGCCAGCACCATATCTCAAATGCATCTGTCCTATGATGGGTTTCAGTTTCAATGGTCTAGGTTTCGGACATGTAAAGAATATGATCGAGAAACCAAGGCGCCCGCATTAGTCTGATCCTTGTTTTATGTTATTCCATATGCATATCCTGGCGAGTCGTTTCACCGCAGCTTTGGCCACATGAGCTCTTCTGATCACCTTTTAGTCGCAGATGCCATCATCACTTATTTAAAATACCAAGTAAACCAACAACTTGCCTCAAGATCGTGCAATTCATTGATTCTCTTAATTTTACAAGGAAGATCGACCTGCGTCATCTTCGTCTCATTTCTATTGATCATAAGGTATGGATCTGGATCCTGAAAATGGACTCATTACTGGCAAACTCAATCTTTTGTAGCAGAACCGAAATTCATTTTCCACGGACACTTAACCTAATATAGTCATGTCATCTGCAAAACTGAGTTTATTGATTAGTTGGCCACCAACTTGGACATCACCCTCACAACCTTCCAATACTCATTGTCTATTCACAGATCTCAGTGAACAGTTGCACTCCTCGTTCAACTATAAAAGGATTACGTGTTGCGGTATCCCCATTTCTCATAACTCTGAACATTTAACTCCAGTTAAAGAAATCAAAAGCCTTTGCGAATGCGAAGTCAATAAAGCGCAAAGCCTTAAAGAGTATACAGACGCCGCACCCACTGTATTCTTTATTAATTGGCACACGTTGAGAATTTGCTACTGAGTACCCATCTATATGTCTCGCATGGTTGTTAAAGTTGTGAAGTGATTATTCGTGTATAAAAGAAACAGATTGGGTCAATTTGATGGACACAGCAGTTAAAACACTGTGGTGCGGAAGGCTGGCGATATTTTGCTTAATTTAAGATCTGATCGGAATGAGGAAGATGGATCGGTACCTCGGATGTAGGTACAGTATATGTATTGCTGTTTCTACCATCCTTAGCAGGACTGATGCATGTGCACGGGGATGTAATCAAAGAGTAAACATATCGAAAGCTGCCACGAAAAGCGGACTTACTGTGTTGCGTGCCGTTAAGCCTGAGGACACCACGTAAATGACCCTTCGAAATCTTAAGTTTTTCAAATAGATAAGACGGCTGTTAATTGCGAATGACTCCGAAAAGCAATGATGCAAAGTGTAAGGTAGGTCTGGCAGACATATTTAATAGGTTATAACGGTTTAAAAATGGTGTGATGTGAGAACGGCAAGAAACAGAAAAGAAAAGCATTTTGAATGCGTTGAATTAATACCGAGGTACTCGCCAGCATCCACCCCCCAAAGGCGGTATCAGTGTAGCTCAATTTAGACAGAATAAAGTGTGGCAAAAATGTTTATGCGTAAATCGACGTGAATAAAATCACGGACGCGATATAATACTTTTAAAACAGTTGCTGACAACTTGACTGTCCCAACATATTTAAACTAGATTATTTCACACCAGGCGCGATATAAACGCACCAGAGAATGATAAGAAGAATAAAAACCATCTGCTTGATAAATCGAAATGAACGGTAAGAAAAGGTGCCTTGAATATCACATCACTTGTTTTGGATTTGACGGTTCGAAGTGGGAGCCTGATTTGACAAGTCTGTTGAATGTCCAATTAGCATAAAAAAAAGGAGTGTGGTCGAGTTGTAAATAGATTCTATTTTACATTCTGATTTGTGATTATATAAAAATAGCGTGATTCTCCCTTGGCTGGGGAGGGCTGCCGGACATGAAGTGGGTGCACCCAGAGATGGACATGTCAACAGTGGCCTTAATGGATAAGCGAATAGATTTAAAGCGAATACTTAACATAGTAGATTACTGCGAGTAATATTCAGTAAAGAGAAGTAGTGGGAATTTAGGTTACATACACCCGTTCGGATAAGATGGCCGCATTTGTCTGTGTGGTAACTATCATTGCATATAAAAACGTATGTTCTTTTCGTTCACGCGGTCGTCGCAGTGTTCAAAACAGTTACAGTTGTTTACGTCTGCTGTAGTAATAGTTGTGACACTTGAAGTGGTGAAATAGGTTATTATGTTAATAACGATGTCAAAAGAGCAAAGTGACAAAGTGCCAGAGCGAATCACAGATGGTAGTTACAGATGGGATAAACCTATCGCGAACGGAGCTCTCACTGTTTAATAATACCGATATTTGATATCAGATCGCATTGCCACTCTCTGACACATGGGCCGCATGACGCGGTCTCTTCTCGTGACCTAAATTGCAACTAGAGACTGCTCGGAGCAATCGAGAACCGTACGCGCTGGAGTGTAAGAAATAACATTGGTCATGGGTTGACGGAGAGACCAGTAATGAACCAAATATGACAGGTCGCAGCCGTGATCCCACTCAGCTCAGCTCAGACATCGATGGACGCTCACACCAGTTTCAGGATCCTGCTTTCAATCAGTTTAGCACGGAAATTGATCAGTATTCAGATCAGTCTTAGGATCCTGTTATTATTTGGCTCAGCACAAACATTGATGAATGCTCAGACCAGACTCAGAATCCTGTTCTTTATCAGCTCAAGACAGATACCTCACAATCACAACTCAACTCAGACCAGATGCACGATTGGATCGATCTCAGAAACGCAGCGTCTCAGCACATTTCTGTAACGTCATCAGAAATTGCACAAAGTCTCAGGCCGTGCCGATTCACGACGCAAAGGGTGAACCATGCGGTTCGAGAATGGACGGCTCAAACACATCGTTATTCACAAGTGTTCTTATTATCTGGTTGTTGATTTATTTATATGTTTGCCTATAGACATCTAATTTCAATTAAGAGTAGCATTTTCTTTCTGGGCGGGAGTGTCGCGAACGTATTGCGAACGCGCTAATATTTGCCAACGTCATGGAGTAGATGGCGCTAGTAGTCACGTTTAACTTAAGTAACCGCTTCGAGGTTATTGGGATTTTTTGAGGGAAGTTGAGAGGGTAGATGAGAACGACAGTAGGAAAAAGGAGGTTGTGTGCGAACAGATCGACGCGGCAGTGATATTTGCTTTTAGATCAAGTCAAGAACGTTCTTATGGTGTTATTAGAATAATGATGTGTCTCTAGTATATTGTGACCAACGTTATCAGTACTCAGAGTGAACAGTGATCCAGTGAGGCTAATATGAACTTAAGGTAAACTTTGTGTGAGGAAAGGGGTCGCTATAAGGGGAGGTTTGGACGCGACTATTAAGCTCAAGAAACCAGGTGGATAATCATGTGATACTCATGTTATATGTAGGTAATAAAGTCGGACACCAGCACAACTCATATCGTCATCTCACTAACATCCAGGCCTCGTATAGGTATGTAGTACATTTACATATCGCTTTCCAGTATCCGTAAAACCATTAGCTCATTCGATAGGTTAATAAGTATGGTGAGCTTGACGACAGACATTTATAACGATATAAATTTTAATTCTCATGATATTTACATCACCAAATAGCTCCGAGGCCCCGATGGTACATGCTTAAATGTAAAGCGAAGATAAATTACCACTTAAATACAGTAAACCGTTATCTACACAGATTTGCGCTACTAAAAGTAATGTGTCGCTTGAGTCGGTCTTCATCTTATGCCAATGGAGTAAGGTGAAAATATGTTCACATGTTTATGATCGTCAAGAACCGTTAGAGCAAGCTGTCCAGTGATGGCCACTAATTTTATTAACGTCGTGTTATCTGCGAAGATATCTTTTCTTTCGGTCATCTTTCAATGTAATTTACTGTTATCACTTCATACGCTGCCGCTGCGCGGGAGCATAACTTGCATCGCTTGCCGATCACAGACGAGTATTCGTCTACATTTGACACAAACCAGTAAATTCATTTTATTTATAAAGAGGGGAACATTAATAAAGTGTTTTAACCGACGTACAAATACCTCTTGGTTCATCATTGTTTTGGATGGTGTTTTTTCATATGGTTGTATCTACTCGTAGGTAATGTAAATGATATATTAAAAGGTGACGTTCGGATGGCTAAGTTGGGTATGTATGTAGGTTACCAGTATCACCTGGCGGGCCACCTAATACTGCCTAAAACAGCGTGACAGGCCGCAGGTTGAGTTTCGACTGAATGAGACTTTCATTTTCCCAAACTTTCGAAAACCAACATCCTTGTAACCGTTATCATTCGGGATGGAAAATTTTCAAATTGAAATGTTCACTACTCAAATAATAAATATTTACTTAAGGGATAAAAAAATCTTTAGTTTTAATGTTTACCACCACGAAGAAGTACAATGTAAAAAAGTAAAGTTCAAAGAAAGCGTTAATACAAATATAAAAGGACTAAATGTCTTACGCACACTCTAGCTGCTTCTTCGAAGCTTCATGCGCATCCGATATCCTATATCGGATCGGACAATGCGCAGATCCGATATCAAACGTCGGATGACTTTTAGAAAACAAACTGCTAAAAATGCCCTATGGCATCAAAATCTTTTGTTTTGCACTAATGGTTTTATTTTGACAATAAAAAATATAGAATGAATAAATATATTTATAAAAATGCACGTTCAAAATTTTGGTTTCGTTGCAAATGTTGCAATCGTATCCGACAATCGATATCGGATCGGACAATGTATGCTCTTATCCTTATCAGAGTAAGAGCATGCATTGTCCGATCCGACAAACTGCTGCAAGCTACCGTCCGCTGCGGCCAGAGCCGGTCCGAGTCGAAGGCTCGCCTGCTCTTAAGCGTTGAGAACACAGCCAGCTGACCTTTCAGCTTTAGTATTTATGGCATGGCTCTAATCGCTTTGAAATATTGATATGAGACACTAAACTTCATGCTAATGAGCTCGCAACACTGTGTGAAGTGAAGGTAGCTGGGAGGTGTGGCATCTAACGGACTGCAACCTATTCTTAAAACGATTTCCAATCGATAAGTTTTGGGAATCATTTTATTTATGCGAATGCGTTGTCCTCCTATCTATACTCCGTTTTTTTAAGATTTGAATTTATCTAACCTCAAAAGTAGTGTTAACTTTTGATATTTAATATTGCGGTATAATACTAGGTATGTAAACGACACTATAATTCAGTGCATAATTACTCAAATTTAATTTTGGAGGTCAAAGTTATCACTACTTTTGAGGTTATAAAATTTCTAATCTAAAAAAACAGTAGACTGAAGTAACATTAGCATTAGACTTTCATTTCACATTATGTATATCTAATGATTGATCTTGTACCATCATCTGCAAAGTAGACCGGCGGCGACCGTCAAGACCTTTATGGCCGCTCCAGACTTACGAGTAGGGTACGAATCACGCGGAAGCCGCGGGTACTTACTCTCAAACAAAATCAATTTACTAAAAACATATTCCACCCAGCTAGGTCAGTTAGCCTTTATTTGTTATTATTCTATCCTATCAGCCAGGCGACAATAGGTTTTTGGAAGAAATGTTATACTACGTTCTACTTATATGCTAAGTAGATATAAAAGAAAAGGCTTTTGAAAATGCCATAAAATGTATGTTTGGTTATTTTAATTACCATAAAATAGGGAGTTTTAAGTTACCCAGGCGACCATTATATAGGGACCGACCGACCGACCATCGCAATGAGTGACAAGAAAAAGTTGATTGACTCGCCTGACATAATTCTTACTTATGTACATTACGAATTTGGACGCTGCTACCGCTCACCGTCTAAGAATTAATTTGGACAAAAATCGGAAATCGAGGAAGTAGATTGTTGAGATTAACCCTCTAGCATGCCCTACATGTCATAAAAAATGTTTAAATTTGAACTTCATTAAATATAACAGACTTGAATATATTTATAACTGCCATATATGGCTTAGTATGCACTAGAGGTTTAGACCCGACGAAAATTAGGCAGGCAATTACGAAGGTGCGAAAAGCACGAATCGAATAACTACACATTTGCATCCGCGACAACGACAGAAACTGTTACTTGTAAGGTACCGCTCAGATTCAGACTGCATTACTGCTACAATATGGCAGCGCGACATTGCTGTTGACTGCATGCATCGCTGCAGGAAACTTTACCATCGTCAATCCTAAGACAGCTATCATTGTTGTCGTGTTGCATTATGAATGCGATACGGCACTTTGTCGCATAGTGGCGTCACATTTAAGTGAGGAAAGTCCTTTACTCCGCAGCAAAGTCCCTTAGAGGAAGCTAAATATGTTTTTTGCGGCTCTCTCCAAGTCAGAACGGATTTCTTAATTATCTTTACAAGGCAATTATCGATGCCATGAATAAATAGTAGCTAGCTTTGTGTTCAAAAAGTTACACGTATCAGAATAATTCTGTTAATTGACAATTAGTAATATTGGGTTAACGATATTAAAAAAAGTGCCGGAGAAGACTGGATACAGAGAGCTCATTGAAGATCAACTTGGAACTGTTGGAGGAGGCCTTTATCCGACAAAAGGGCCTTAATTTTATTACTAATTAATTACCTTTAATATAATTGCTAGGCATTTCCTTTTATTATGTATTAATTAAGGTAGATTAAGGATGAAAATAAAGGTTTAGTTATTAAATTACTATAATTATAATGTTTCCTCTATTACGGCTACTTTAAGATAAACAATCTTGACGTATTTTTAATGAAAATGATTGAAAACGCTTTTTAAAAACTAGTTTATATTACTTATGAAAGCACACGAATGTAAATAATCGAATGATTTATAATTGTTACATATTTTTCAAAACTGTTTTAATAAAAAGACACCTCCAGATCGCTTACCTTGTTACTAATGCTAAAAAACGAAAAATAAACTAGAATAGTGGTGGGCAAAGTACGGCCTGCGGTAGGTCCTTCGAAATAATTTGTATATTGCCCGCAAAATAATAAAAATGCGTTTTTGCTGCAATGCAGGCCCTCTTCTGAAATGTCTTAAGCTTTGCAAGTAACCGTGGCAGAAGCTTGTTTTTTTAGGGATCCGTAGCCAAATGGCAAATAGCGGAACCCTTATAGATTCGTCATGTCTGTCTGTCTGTCCGTCCGTATGTCACAGCCACTTTTTTCCGAAACTATACTGTTGAAACTTGGTAAGTAGATGTATTCTGTGAACCGCGTTAAGATTTTCACACAAAGATAGAAAAAAAAAATTTTTTTGGAGGTTCCCCATACTTAGAACTGAAACAGATTTTTTTTTTCATCAAACCCATACGTGTGGCGTATCTATGGATAGGTCTTCAAAAATGATATTGAGGTTTCTAATATCATTTTTTTTCTAAACTGAATAGTTTGCGCGAGAGACACTTCCAAAGTGATAAAATGTGTGTGTCCCCCCTTATAACTTATAAAATAAGAGAATAATAAAACTGAATAACAAAAACTTCCACCGAAAATTGGTTTGAAGGAGATCTAGTAAGTAGTTTTTTTTTAATACGTCATAAATGGTTCGGAACCCTTCAGGGGCGAGTCCGACTCGCACTTGGCCGCTTTATATATATATATGATATAGGAGGCAAACGAGCAGTGTCAGTTAAGTTGCGTAAGTAACCTTATACATAGAAATGTCGCAGTTGCAACAAAACATTTGTGACGAGCAAATTTATAAGGTTCTTAAATTATAACTTCTCCTCAATCAGATTTAAGTTCCAATAAGGGGGGAGTACAGAATGCAAATATTATAATTTTATAATAATTATAAATAATCATGAAATACTTTTACCTACCAGCTAATATAGTAAAGACTAATGCTTACTTTCCCATAGGTACTTTATTGCAACAAAACGCATGTCCTTTCTACAAATGTTTCCGCAGACCGCACACTGCCCCTGATTTATGTAAAATGTTATAGATACAGCCACTTAACATTCTCCAGTTTATCACATTCCCTTATATAATTAACAAAATTACTCTTCAAGTCCGTGCCTCACATAAATATAGGTACAAAGTATATAATTGGTTGCACCCGTTTTGCTAATTGAACAAAAAGAGCTTGCGTTTGTGACGGAATGTTTGCCGTTGACGTAGAAGGAAGTTGATTATATCGAGATTGCACTCCTATTATCTAATTCTAATATAATAGTGACTCCCCCAAGACAATATTTTGTGTACCTACTTAATTGCTATAATTTATTATTCATCGAACTAGCAACAAGGGTTCTGAAGAAAGATGGAACTATTTTGTGAATATATCTTGTATCTTTATGATTTTAGTTATTTGAAAAAAAGAGTCCTGCCGAGTTTCTTGCGGCTATCTTCTCGGGGCTGTGGTGTAGGGTTAGAAGTTAGAACTAGCGGTAGATTCTGACGTTTATAAGTGCATCGTAATAATTTTACCTACATATAAGAATAAAATCTTTTACTTTCATTAAGATTTGAAGATGTATTTCAAGTTTCAAAGTAGGTATAATTTTTACATACATTTTTACGCTAGAGGTCGCTATATGCCCCTAAGGCGTGTAAAAACAAACAGGATCGAATGGAAAAATACGCACGCTTTTGGTAAGCTTCGGTAGCTCAGATGGTTAAGACCGATTGGACTGGTGTTCCAAAAGGTCGCAAGTTCGAATCTTGTCCAAACCGGTGAATTTTTACATTTTTACTATAATTAAAAAAATCGTGGTACCTATCACTTGCAGACGTTAAAGTTACAAGTAGTTTAAGTATAATATGCTTTAATCAGTGCTAGAAAAGTAGTAAATAAAAATAATGCCATTTAGATCAGGTTTCTACCTTGAGAACCTTATTTGTCTTTTATTCCTTTTCTTTGACTGGCTTTTCGTTACAATGTTGCATTCACAGTGGATATTCTAAATGCCTACATATTCCGATTCAAGAGGCAGCCTTCGGCCAGTACAGCCGGCAAACAGACAGACAGCCAGAATTGCTCGACAGACAATTTATACGTCTGTCGTTTAGCTAAGGCGGTTGTTATTGTCATGTCAGCAAATGGGGCTTAGCTATGATGACAATCGTATATTGAGAAACGCCAAACTGAAAGGAAAATTGTATCGGGATGAAGATGCTACGAATAGTCATGTAATCATTTCTATACATTATTTAATTTTCAGTTGGCATTTTCTATCGATCATTGTCGTCTTTGTTGTACCCCAAAGACTGGTTGAATATTAAATAAATAATAAATATTATAGGGACATTCTTACACAAATTGACTAAGTACCACGGTAAGCCAAGAAGACTTGGGTTGTGTTATGGGTACAGATACTTAAATACATAGAAAACATCCATGACTCAGGAACAAGACATCTGTGCTCATCACACAAATAAATGCCCTTACCGGGATTCTAACCCAGGGCCACTACCCACTAGGCCAGACCGGTCGTCAAAGGTAAGTCTTGAGTAAAACTGATTTCTACGTCATTACCACACAACTTCTTACAATAATAAACACGGTGCTGATATCCGTCTGGAATCAGAAAAAGATGGAACTATTTTGTCTCCGAGATCAACTTTCTTGCAGTTAGGTATTCCACGTGTACCCAGCGGTATGCGCAGGATTCTTGGCTCAGAGCGGTGGCGTCAAGCCTCTGTCAAGAGCCAATTACTGGCCTCGGTATGTAGGCGGCAGATTACACAGATAGCTCGATTATGCGAGAGTTGGTTAACTCAACAGTTGCGTGAAGGAATTCCTCGCATTGTTGTAGGTGTCTTGTTATTTCACCCAAAAGGGTCTTTTGTCCTACTAGTCTTAAAGGTGAATCTTTGATTCAGTTTAATACAAAGTAAAAAGTCTTTTTAAACCTAGCACAGCAGTATAACATGGTTGAAGACGTACAGCGGTTGTTATTCGTTGTATTTTCAACCTCTTGTTTGTGTATGATAAGAGTATCCTTATAACCATTTTTTTTGTCAGTTTTTACAGAACTTAACAACGCTATCGCTAGACAATCATGTAAAAAAGAAAGTACGACATGTAGGTTATATTAACACCCTAAGTGAAAAAGTTTCGCATGGAACTGCAAGGGACAAGCGAGAAGACAGTACGTTAATTTACTATTCTGAGTCATAACTAAGCAATCTTACAATCAACATGTTTTACACTAATAACGACATCTCATTCCCGTTTGTTAACACACGCCCACGTACCTTCCAACATCTTTGGCATCTAAGTAAGTCAAAATGGCGACAATATCAATATCATTACTCAAACTTATTGCCTTTCATTTTCGAGTAACTTAAGCTGATGCTTAAGATCTCCGACTATCACGGCTCAAGGTTCGGTTGTGAAACCGAAGGGCTCCAAATCACTCGAAAAGGTCACGCCCACACGTAACCTTTCTATTTGCTCTGCGACTCGACTAGGAACTGCAAATATAGATGATCACATTAAGAAACCATGTTATCGCCGCATTTTCAACTTTAAAGTCAAGGGCTAAGCAGGGTCCAAAATCGGAAGTGATAAGTTGGACATTCATTAAGACAGACGAGCAAACATACGCACCAACGCCTATTTGTGGAACCCACTTTTATATTGTTTGCATTAGAAAGCACTCCGTCGACTATTGTTTAGTTGAATTGAAAGGGAAATGCAAATACTTTTAAGTCGTTTTCCTAACGATTTCCGTTAGAAGTCTGATGTTGTTGGAGTTCTGTACTTGTCCTAATGTGTTAGACCGAATCAGTTGAATATTTTGTGGGCCTGCTCGTTATTTTTTAGTAGGTACTGTTTGCTTTCGATCTTCTGTTTCACCTACTTTTTTAGCATTTAAACTGTAGCATCTTATTGACCCAAAACGAATACATTCATTGATAGTATGTTTTTTGTGTTTTGTCCATATCTTATACCTTTAAACGAGCAATTCTTGTATATATATTTCTGTGATCTCGGAAACGGCTCTAACGATTTCGCTGAAATTTGGTATATGGGGGTTTTTGGGGGTATACAATCTATCTAGATTAGTCTTATGTTTGGGAAATCGCGTGTTTTCGAGTTTTCATGCGTTTTACTTTCGAGAATATGGTCGCTAATTTCGTGTTGCCGGCCACTATCCGTCTGGTCCAGCGGGTGGTAAACGAGTGTTATGGGTTCGAATCTCGCCCGGTGACTAACTTTTGTTTTTTTTTTATATGTTCAAGTTTATATATAATTTTTTAATTTTTATTGTTTTAGACAAGTTTAATTTAGTAAAAAAATGTAGTTAAGATTATCACCTATACACCACCATATTACAATAAATAGTTACAACCGAGCAAAGCTTGGTCGCCCAGGTACTATAAAATAAAATATCGAAATTATCTAGAAATGTAACACAGTCGCATCAAAAAGTGCCAGACATATAGTATAAACCGTTGATGGTAGGTTGTTGTACAGTTTCACTAAGAAAGGATTTTTTAGATATTCAAGCCAATAAACGCAGTGTAGAATAGCAAGAAAGAGCGGAGCAAAATACACAATATCTTATACGGACTGATAAGTACGAGTAGCTAGTTAATTTATCAGACGTGTTAACGACTCGCCCTTATAAGGTCCACCAGTCTTCGGTCATGTTGACCGCGTCCAACGGTACCGCCCGGGTGCTAAATGCTCGCGCTTATCTCACAGCAAACTAATCACAGCGCGAAATGCGCGGCATCTGTTACCGGGTTGACCAAGAACAAGAAAACTTTCACGCTATAATCAGATCTAAGTTTCTGGCTGTTAGTAGCATTATCATCTGAGAAGCTGAATACACTTCAATCATTTAGGATCTGAGGTAAGGAGTTTCCGCTTAAAAAACTCATCTATTCCCGAACGTACGTTCAGCGATTTGACGCGCGCGGCGGTAACGCGGGAAACGGGCTTAATGGGTGTAATCTTGTTTTTCTGGGCAAATTATTGCATGCTGCGGACCTACATGTGATAAATTGTAGTAACGATTAGCTGGTTAATTGCTGGGATTAAGGTCTTTGTCAAGGAAACAGGTCCTAAACATCGTCCACTACATTGTTGATAATGGCCATTGAAAGGTGACAAGGTGTTCTTTGGAAAAAAAAATTGGTACGAGTAAAATAAATACCTCCGTAGCCTCGTGCCGCTAAATTTTCGCCGCTGTTTCAATAAAATTTTCTTTAACCAAAAATGAAACTTGGAGTGGTGTTTTTCTGGTAGTCTTACTGGTTATGGAGCTTTTTTGCCAGAAAGCTGCATTTTGAGATGAAAACAAGCAACTTTGCGTGATGATAGTGGAGACCCAATAAAACGATTTGTTTTCGAAGTACATACCCGTAATTTCGTCGATCGTGTGGAAGTCCACGCCAGTATGTGCTATTCCTAGAACCGCTCCAAGGTCGCGTTCCGATACGGTGGTCGGTTACGGCTTTTAGGTATTTGCATAGCCTCTGCTTTGGTATAAATTATTAGTACCTAACTAGGGGAACCCAGGGCAATATAGGCATCCGGGGTAGTATGGAAAGTAGCCTAGATGGACGTCTATCGGTCCTGTGATCGCTCGGTAAGTGGCAATGGTGGCATTACCGCACATTTTCGGGAGCCGAAACGATTTTACGAAAATACAAAAAAAAATCGGCCAAGAGCATATCGGGCCATGCTCAGAGTAGGGTTCCGTAGTTACTCTTCCGTCACAATAAGCTAAACTGGAGCTTAAAGTATAGTGGATTATTAACCAAGGGATGAACTGTGGATAATATACCGGGTGTTTCCTGTAACACGAGCAAATAATTAAACCATATATTGTACTCCTCAAACGATATAACTTTTGACTAATAACTTTTAAAAATTACGAATTTTTTATATTTTGCCTTTTTGATACAAATTAAATATTAGTTTCAATGTACGCTGCCATCAGTGTGTTTGACGTTGTTTGTCAGGCATTAAACATAACAAAATTTGCAATACATTGCGCTTTAGAATAAACTTTAAATTGTAATAAAAATCAAAACATAAGTTAGTTTTAAAAGTCGCTGAACAAATGTTGGACAGTTTGAGTAGTACAGCCTATAGTTTAATTTATTGCTCCTGTTACAGGAAACACCCGGTATATTGTTGTTATTTTTCTCTATTTTGGTGTGATCAGCCATTACGTATTAGCCATACCGTTTGGCTTTATAAAATTCTATTTTTTTATTAAGTACCTAATGAAAATTTTCATTAAATAAACATTTCACGGTCTTGGTGTTAGTTTGTTAAAATTATTACCTACGTTGGGACATTATGGCTGGAGCAACATAAGCATGGTGCCCATATTACAAAGGCCAAATGGGTGAATATCCCAAGCAATAAAATTTGATGGCAAGACTGAAAACGCTGGTGCAGAAAGTCAAAATAGTCATATACTATTTTTTTTTAAACATCTCTTAGCTATCGACCTCGGGCAATAACTAATATTAAAATATTAAATAATTTAATCATTGAAAAAAAAATAAAGGCCCAATTTTTCATTCAGGTGGGTTGTCCAGAACCCAGTTATTCTTGTTTAATGCCGCATAACTCTAAAACTATACAAGATATCAAATTAGTTTTTAGTTCACTATAATACCATATCAATAAAGAACCCTTTAAAATATTACTTGCTTACTAACTCTTTAATAAACCCCCTTATTATGCGTAAAGAAATTTGTCCGGCAAAATAATCCTTATTAGCGCGGAAAAATTTCATCGACGTTTATTGGCTAAGTTTGACTTCGTACGCCCCCCCCGCCTCCTGCGCACTTTGAGAATCAGTTGTGCCGCGGCTCTCACCGCAAGAAGACGTCGATGTGATGCCGAATAGATCCGCTACACACGTGAGTAATGTCATTTCGATATACGGGGACAAAAAAATATCATTCCGGAGTTTGCTATATGTTTTTTGTTTCATATTTGTTATTTTTCAAATATTTACAGATCGTGTATTTTGTACTTGTGAGTTTAAATGTCGCCATAGTTAATGAATGTGGGATTTAGTTATTTTTTTATAATTTTATTTCACCTCGGTTTATCATTCCACCAATTTCATTCCGGTGATTTCGGTGTAGTAAAATGGCTTTAATACCCACCAGAATGAAAATAACACCGGAATGATATCAAAATTAGGTGGAGTTTTATATCATTCCCTTGCATACTTATCATTCACGTGCGAGTCATTTTTTTCATTCCGGTGGAACAATGTCATTCATGTGTAGTGTTATATCATTCCTGTGTATACTTATCATTCACGTGCGAAACAATTTTTTTAATCTCACTTTTTCAATCATCAAACTTCATAATCTCAAAAGGCTTACGATATTAAGTGCTCTGTAAGAGGCTTATCAAAGAACAGTCTGAGGTGTCGATTGACATTAAAAGAAACATCGAAGAAACGTAAATAAAGAATTACACCGGAATGACACAAAAAACTAGTACTGTTGAAATTGACCCAAATTATAAAGATAAGATAAATATAAAGGTAGTTTATTTTTCAAGTATGCTTATGAACGTTAATAAGCGCTGGTGGCCTAGCGGTAAGAGCATGCGACTTGCAATCCGGAGGTCGCGGGTTCAAACCCCGGCTCGTACCAATGAGTTTTTCGGAACTTATGTACGAAATATCATTTGATATTTACCAGTCGCTTTTCGGTGAAGGAAAACATCGTGAGGAAACCGGACTAATCCCAACAAGGCCTAGTTTACCCTCTGGGTTGGAAGGTCAGATGGCAGTCGCTTTCGTAAAAACTAGTGCCTACGCCAAATCTTGGGATTAGTTGTCAAGCGGACCCCAGGCTCCCATGAGCCGTGGCAATATGCCGGGACAACGCGAGGAAGAAGAAAGAAGAAAGCTTATGAACGTTAAATAAAGCTAAAAAATATTGCTTGTAATGTATGACTGCTGTTGTTACAAGTTCACTATATAAAACGAAAGTAGGACAGTTAACGCTCTTAAGACATATAGCAAAATATATGGTGAAAAAAGTGATCGGAAAAGACAAAGACAAGTATAATCGCTCGGTGAATAAAACATAGAGTGCATTTTAGTGAACTGTACTATCAATAAAGGCACTACGTCTTTCTCATGTAAAAGGTGGGCTCTTGTGCAGGTAAAAACGACATTGTTACTTATTGCATATTTATCCCATTGTGCTAGATTTTAGGTAAACGTAATTTTTTTCAATACGCATAGTACCTCAGACCATAATGTCCCAGGCCCAGGTATGACTGTCCTGCCCCAGGCATGAGGCAATATAAGCAATTTGTTCTTTTTTTTAAACCTCTTGACCAAAGAAATGGTAGACTGAGCTAATTATTTTGCATTTTAAGTGAAGCCAATTGATTGATTATTCTAATGAATGATTATCCAAGTAATGGTGTAGTTTACTCTATTCTCATGTTATTACGGCATATGCTTAAGGGGCTCGTTTTGTCCCGGGTTACCCTCGATAAAAAACTTAAGTATATTTTAAAATTGTCATACGTATAATTATGCTGTGACCCAATAATAGGTTGTTTGTAGATATTAACATATTTAATTAACGTTACAATACGGATGTAATTATATGTTAATACACATTAATTATATTTCGCATGCTGCCCGCTATACGGCCACATCTCAAAATTTATGATTTTTGAGAATATCTCAGATTCTATCGTTTAAATTATGACCTTAATTCGAAATAATAAAGAAAAATATACTTTAAAGCCTTTTTGGCCCAAGTGACCGTATGCATCTTTTCAGAAATCGTCTACTCCTTACCTGCATTTTAGCCACAAATCAAAATGGTCCGTTTTTTCCTAATTATTTTTGAAGCACATTTATTGCACAAATTTTGAAGCAGCGTTTTGAGTTGTTTCTTCATAGTATATGTAAGTAAAAGTGATCCTAGTTACAATGAATCCGTTACAAATAAACAATATAAATCAAATCAGCGTGAAACTATAATAATACCTAAATTGCTCTTTGTGCTAAGCAAGTTGCCATCAATCCCACTGGAATGCATTTTGGTCGTTTTGCCATTTCTTATCGTTGAGGTCAATACGGATATGGACAAGTGTGGTTGAGGGGCAAGGGTTACTGGCTTTCATACCAGGGCTTGTTTGCACATACGTGCTTAGTGCGAATAGTTAAACACATTTGCCAATAAACGCACGTAGCAAGTAGCAAATGTATGAACACGCAATAAACATTAATTGATGTGGAAACAGGCACATACGCGTCCTGGTAGCCACACTTATACGTATTGACCTAACCGTTATTAAGACACTTCTTTCTAATCACCATTTTCTAATTAATATCTGTGTGTACCTACTGCTGGGCAAAGACTTTTCCCTAGCCTAAGCTATTATATTACATGTATCAGATTCCTCGAAATCCGTTTCACTGTAACGCTCATTGTTATGCCGTCCTCCCTTTCTTGGTCTGCCTCTGCCTGGGGTTGCCACTATGGTCGGCCTATCGTCGTTTATTTGACAGACATGTTTAACCCAGTCCCATTTTATTCTGGCAGTCCCAGCAACATCATTTTGAAACGGAACGGTTCTGTATTTCCCAGTATTTCTATAATTTTGAATGTTCGAACCCCCAGTAACCGTTCCATAGCCTCTAGAGTTTAGACAAGACTGGAATTCAACAAGTTATATAGTTATTATACAATTTTGTTGAGTTAAACTAACACGATATTCACTCATATTTAACAATGTAACGGGATTTAAAGAAGAGAAAGAATATGTCGATACAATTCCTCGTCAGTCTGCCTATGACCACGAACGTAACGTCACGTTCGAAACGTCAGGCCAAATAATTAACGTAAGTAAGTGCAACTTTGGTCGGTCCATTAGCGTTTATTTGACAGACATGATCAATAATTAACATAAGTGTACGCAACTCTGTCCCATTACAGTTATGTGAACAATTTTGTGAGCTGTAATGTTGACAATTTTGAACATTTTTTCTAGGCAAGGGTTAACAATTTTATATAGGGTTTTATAGTTTCACAAATTCCATTGCTTTGTGTCTGTCTCACAGGTTTTCTGCATTGTTATACTGCATTTAGCTACTGTGATTATGTGTACTTAAATAATCCTTTGATTCTACATGGTTTTTATTGGCATCATTCGGATAACCTAACGCAGTGTGATGTTGTTTTTGGTTTTGTTTATTGTCTAAAAGCGTTTGCATTATCGCAGCGACTGAATTTGACAGACGCATCCACTAGGTAAAAAAAAAGTACGTATGAAAAGGGACCTTATTGTCGGTGGCGCTAAACGCGAAAGATCTAAACGTGCACACAGTTGCATTTCTCATTCACTCCATACAAAATCCAATCTGTAATGACGACACAAATACATAGAAAGTGACACATCAAAGACAAATCTTGTGTTCGGACGAGTCAGAACACGCACCGCGATTTCTTCAAAAGTTGGTTTTTTGAGATGTGGTCGTATAGCAGGCAGCTTGCGTTTTGTATACCACAAAAAATCGAAAACTTTAGTCGTGATTTGAAGTTCAAAATGTCTTTACTCTTAGATGAGTCTTTGAAATCAATTGAATTTCTTTTTAAATATGTTGGGATATATTTGGATCGTACAATTCTGAATACCGCCGAGCATATAATAAAATTCCGATCGTTGTATGTAATGAACTTCTTTTGGCAGAACACGGATACTATCGGCGGAATGTTATGGATCATACAGGGCGCTCTACACGGAAAAAGTCTAACCGAATTGACTTATATAGCGCCCTGTTCAAATTTCTGCATACTTTCAAACATAAAATCCCTCTCACTGCTTCTTAATGAAGATAAAGTAAAACAACTATTCAAAAAACTTCGGAACATGGAGAATAATATTAATATTGGTGATGATGTAGTTAAGAAGAATATCATTGCAGAAGAAAAAAAGTTTTTGAGGGCTGTTCTAAAGGCTCTCAATGTAATCAACGCTGTGACACTGATATTGTTTAGTGTGAGCTCGTTACTGTTTATGGGATTAGAATATAAGAAATCGGGACAGATTGAGCTAGCTTTACCGTTCCCGATTATTTATCCGTTCAATCCTTTTGACATCAAGTACTGGCCGTTTGTATACATGCATCAAGTTTGGTCTAGTATGTCTACTTTTTATCTTTGGAAGTATTTTTAATCTAAATAACTTTTAGCAAATAATAATAATGAAAGCCTGGCTGGAAACTCGTATACACACCTTCATTATGGCTTTCTAAAAATTGCCTTATAAATCGCAGAAAATCTCGTGTAATTTTTTTATCTAGATGTAAACATCATTGGAGCCATTACAGAAACTTTAATACTTATTTGCGAAAAACCGATGTTTATGACCTCAAACTGTTCTGAGTGAGGCTGAAGTTAAAAATGGTGAATAGTGAAACTTTTATCAGTCCGTAGCTACTTATACATTTGCCAATTAGTGTAAGCTCAAGTGACTCAATTTGACGAGTCCAATATTTTATTATTATTATTTCTTTATTTAAGACCATCGGGGATCATTGTGTTAGTAAATCTTATCCAAGTGTTAGAACTATAACTATCTATACATAACTATACTTAATAACTACACTGTACAATTATTTATTACTGCGTGCGTGTATCAAGCAGCAGTTATTCAAATACATGCAATCCAATCTTTCTGCTAACATACTCAGAATGCTGTTGGAGCTGGCCCTCACTCTGCGCACAAGGGATGTCGCTCGCTTGCGCATGGTGGTGTAGAAGCAGTCTACCCGCGCCTCCGCGAACATCCCCGATGCACTACAGAATTTGGGCAGACCCATCAGCACTCTGAAAGCGTTATTATATTGAACACGCAGAGCGCTGTACCGTTTACGAGTATAATCAGCCCACAGGTTGCTTGTGTAGAAGGTTGTACAGTAAGCCCTAAAAAGGGTGACCTTTACATCTTTGGAACAGTGAGCAAACCTGCGAGCTATCATATTAGCTCTGACGGACAACGCTCTGCGTTCGCGTTCAATATCTACGTCGTCCTTAAGGTCAGAGGTAACCATGTGTCCCAAATATTTAAATTGATCCACTATTCGTAGCGGATGGCTATTTAGTTTGACACTTGGAAACTTGGGTGTAGCTTTACCTCTGGCCTTAAAGACAACGCATTCGCTTTTGTTTACATTATACAGCAAACCATGGCTAGAAGCGTATTTCTCACATATAGAGATGAGCTTAGCCAGTCCGCACGCCGAGGCGTAAAATCGTAATAGGTACCGTAAAATCGGCAATAAAAGTGTGTATTTTTTAAATTATTTTTCTTACTGATTTGATTTTATTTTCCAGCATATTTAGTGCTGACCCAAGTCGCCGGAACCGACTGCCTCTTCTATACATGCTCCACTAGCATCTGCACGCAGTTCCGCTTGCTGCAAAAAGACATTGAAACCATTATTCCTGAACGTAATTTTGATGAAAATGAGTTTCCGGAAAAGTTTAAGAAATTAGCTGTTCGTCATGAGGGCATCATGCAGTTTGTATTCTCATATTATATTTGAATATTCTTATTATCTAAAAATCTTCACACATATTTCCTTATTTTTCTCTAATTAAGAACAATATGGTTGCTAATGGGATTATTTTACTTCGATATTTTAAAATGTTGTGAACTGTATTCGAACAAATCGATACACGAGACGATATACCGCGGAACTTCGCACAGGCTTGGTCAATTGTAGAAAGCACCTTGCTGAGCTGTAGATGACGGTGCAGCTCTCGGTGGTGGCTGGCACAGGCTCTCCAGACCTTCGGCTCGTCCAGATTTCGAATTTTCGTCGAGATTTCAGATCCGAGTTACCTTGACCAGCGTACAACACCGAAATGGAGGAGGAACAGTGCTTCTTCAACGGATCAGTCTTCCACAACGTTTACACACGAATTCCAGATGAAAATCTTTTAAATAAAATTAGATGATAATATTCCACGAAACAATTAGCACAACAAGATGCACTTCCACACGACACGTTCGCGATACAAAAAAGAGGTGGAAGTTTTTTTATTATGTTTGAACGATAATGTTGCCAGGTGATATTATCTTAAGGCTAGAATCCTAAACAATGGTGAATATCGGCATATAAAATGTATTAGAAGGAAGACGCTTACAAGTATTACAAGAACTCTCATATTTTATACGCAGGAACAAACATACGCCGATCAGACAGAGTCACTACAGAAAGGAAGAGCTTTGCTTCTTCTGCTCTACCGACCTTCTGTAAACGGAGTATGTGTACAATACAAACACAAAAGTTGAACGCGATGAAAGAGCGTGTAGACTGTCTTCCCCACATTGAACTTAGCTTTTGTTTTTATCAATGGTTTCAGGTCGGTGATTCTTATGGAAAGGATCTATACGAAATCGACATTAATTAATTTCGTGACAAGTTCATTTCTGATATGCCTGACGGGATTTAACGTCACGGTATGTCATTTATTTAGTTTTTAAACTTTTTAAACCTTTGAACGCCAAGAACCCCTAAAGGCGTTGTTACTACTCGTGCCCACAGCGCCAAGGACAACTATAGGTGTCATGACGTATGCTGTCAAAGTAACCTTCACACTTTCAAGTAAGGTTTACATTAGCTCGCTTGCGCCTGGGAGATGTTTGTGTTTATGAAATAAAGCGTTCAAAATGTTAATAATATTCGCTCTTGAACTGCTTGATTATAAAAACCAAGTAGTTCATTAAAATTATTTAGGTCAGGTCCAGGATCCAGGTAGTGCCTGTAAGAGGTAGTTCTAGTTGACACCCACGAAACATGTGGATAATCGACTAAAGGCTTCTTGACAGGCCTTGTAACGAATGGCATGTGATTCTAAATAATTGCCGGCCATGTAGGAGCAACCAATTCAATCGATCGATTAAGGTAAGGTGGGGTAAGACTATCACCGGGACAAGACAAACACTTGTATGTCATCCTCAAACTGTTTGTCTTGGCCCGAGCGAAATAAACTAGGTTCGTCTTACCCCACCTCCTAAATGCAATTGCAAATCGCATGCGATTGTCGGTGAGGTTTGTAGAAGCCATAAAATGATATGAGTCACCCGTTTTAAATTATATTAAGGTCGACCGGTATAATAGAACTATGGGATTTATGCGTCTATTTTAGTTCTTATCTTAAACACTGCGGATTACAAGAACTCCCGTCATCTGGTGATAAAAGCCCGAGCTACTTGGAGAATAAAACATAACTAGAGGGCCAATCATATTCGAGAAATAACGAAGGACGCAATAAACCCATAGTTGCATTATCAACTACCCATGTTATGCATTTGTATGAAAACTGTTTTCGCTCCTAATTTTAACTATAATCAAGAAATCGAAAAAAGTCAAACATAGGGGCATAGCTATTGTTTATATACATTAAATAATGTAAAAAAATCCAGAATGTCAATATCAAGAGAGGAAAATGGGGACTACGTTTGTATGGAGAAGTGTACGTCCCCTTTCCTCTAAAATATAACACTGAAGTAGTAAAGCAAATGTTTCTTTGCAGGCGTTGGGCAACATAGGGTCCATGTTGGCCTTCTTCGCATTTTTGCTGATGAGTCTGATGCAGATTTACCTACTCTGTTTTTACGGAGACATGATTATGACGTCGGTAATATACATTATTTAAATATTTTCTGCAATTTTTTAAGTTATTTACTTATTTTTAAGTAACTAAGTACGTACTTGGAAGCGCTGGTGGTCTAGCGGTAAGAGCGTGCGACTTGCAATGCAATCCGTTTTTCGGAACTTATGTACGAAATATCAATACTAAGATTTACTTTCACGATTTTTTCGTAATTTTTGGTACCATTGTTCAAAAATTAGGTGGGGACACATACGATAATTGATTGACTGTTGTTTTATCCTACAGAGTATGGAAGTAAGTACCGCCATGTACAATTCCAAATGGTATCCAATGAACGCAAAAACAGCAAGGCATCTGTACGTGGTTCAAATGAGGTAATCTTTAAAAAACTGTTTCTTTGATAACTATTTGCTTCCTGCAATAAAACAAGACAGTTAATGAGGCAATCATTTAATTTGACTAGTACTTTTTTTTTGAATAATTAAATTTTACTTTAGACCATTGAGGTATAGAACTAGAGTCTTCATCTCTAACAATATTTTTTCCGCACCTCAATGAAGTGCCGGCACTTAGTGGCGTTTAGTACGTCTCCGACTACTGGCGAGATGCCACCCATGTGACAAAAATTAAAAATATACATATTAAAAATTAAAAATGCCGTTGTGCGTTATGAAAATGTCTTCTAATACTCGTAATATCAAGAAATATAATAATAGCAATATATTAACAATCCACTGCAAAAAAACTCTTGTTTTAAGCTCATTTACATTATTTTGAAACATCACTTTAAACACTCGCGGTGGTACGCCATTTTCTTTGGCGCACAGATTACATTTCGCAGATGTAACACGTAGGTAAATGATTACCTACCTTATTGTTTGCAGAATATATACACAATAATGATATATTACTCTTTATCTCGTAATTTTTTTTTGAGTTTTTCTCATATATAAAGAGTAGGTATATTATGCTATACGCGCGATTCGATCAAAATTGCTAGGAGAGTCAAATAGAAAGAGTTTTATGAATATTTTTATAAATTGTAATGTCGTCCGTGTCACATATGTAAAACAATTTCATTACATTTGTAAGGAAATAAATACATTTTTTCTCGATAGCGTTTATGTCAGTGCCGAACTGGTGGTAGCCACACTTGTAACTAAAAATGGGTCACTAACATTCGTTGCGTGAGTGACCCGTTTTAATATTATTTTAGCCAAAGGGGGGTTTTATAGGTAATTAGAATTAAATCTTCTAACTTCCTTTTAATTGCTGCTTTTAAAACTTTGATTCAAGGTTTTTCGCAGGGTTTCTTTTGGGAATTTCATTTTTGTTGTAAGTCAATTATCAATTGTATTAATGATAATGGTTTGTATTATTTCCAGGGCACAGAAACCCTCCAAGTTGACGGCTTACAGTTACGCCGACGTCAATCTGAAGGCCTTCACAAAGGTAAGTTATTTGTAATATTACAACATTCTCATTACTATTGTTCATTATTTTCCTAGTCGTCGACTTAAATGATTGGTTTTCATTATGCGCTTCCGACTCGACTGTACAATACAATACGATACGATAAGATACGATACAATACGATACGATACGATACGACACGACACGACACCTTACCATACAACTCGACACAACACGACACGACACAATATAATGCAATGCAAAGCAATACAATACTCCTATTGCACACCTCACACAGAGACAACAACATATAAAGATATCGTTACGAAATACTTTAGTGAACTATAATTAATTTGATCAATCGCGTCTCGCCGAGATCAAGAGCACGAAAACCAAAAGATAGAACAAAAGACATCAACGAGCCTCTTTTTCAATAGACACTTACCGAATTTTGTTTATTTATTTCGGTTGTATTTATAGTAGAAAAAGTCACGTACAATACTGATATAATAACGCTTACTTGACTGAAAAGCTTTTAGCTATGGCTATTTTATCACGATTGTATAAAATACTATATTATCAATTAGCAATCAAGACAGCTTTTTCAAGGCCATGGTTAATAAATCTCCACCTGATACCAAGTTTAGCTAAGCAACATATACCCTGAAATCAAACAGCTATCTTCTTTTACAGATATTAAGCACGGCTTGGTCATACTTCGCTCTTCTGAAAACTATGGAGAGCCCGACGCGAGCGTAGTTCGTCACTCCAGTTGTAGTTCCAGAGCACAGATTTTCGTTTACGCCATACCATCTGTAAAGAACTAAGCCCCAATAAGCTTATACCATTTCCTCCCCCCAAATAACCGGTTCCTCCATACAATTAAAATTGAAACTTGGCGAAAACGTTAAGATTATATTAATCTTATATTATATTAAAGTACTGAAATGAGACAAATCAAGAAATGAAAAGTGTAAGTTTTTAGGGATAGTTTTAGATATACATTTGGATTGGCAAGGATGAATAGAAAAAATCCGTTGTAAACTAAATAGATTTGTTTATGTGCTACGTAAGTTAAGACGCTCATCATGTTTACATACAGCGTTATTAGCCGCGTATCATGGGTATATTAGTTCAGTGTTAAGATATGGGCTTATTTTGTGGGGTAACTGCGCGAATTATAATAGGCACGTATTTAACCGAATTCATCGGATTTCGGTAGCTTAAAAAAACAGAAAAAGGGTACTAAAATTAATAGTTAGGCAACAAAAGCGGAGCATTGAAATATTTCAATATGAGTAGTATTTTAATGCCGTTACAGCTTTTGTTTATTTTAAAGTACCAATTATTTATTTAGCAACTGAATTATTATGGAGACTATTTGTAAAGCACATTTTAAAAAGAAAACGACTGTTTACTGATGTTCTTTTAAAATATTGAGATAGCAAATTAAGGTAAATACACACTTAAGTATATCGACCATCATTACCTGAGCTGTCATGTTAATATAAAAAGGATTCTTAAACAGTTAGGATCTTACCGCTGCCATGTTTATACATTTTAGAAATCTGCATGTTTGTAAAGAGGCATATGTATTTATTTACAACAGCGGAAAGCGCCTCTACCAGAAATCAACGGGATCCTGGAATGCTGCTGCTGGGTCAATACAATATTCCAATCACTGTTTTGTCATGTGTATGAAACTTTTTAACATGTTACCAAACTTTATAAAATAATTGCCTGTACATAGATTTAGAAACAAATTGATGAAGCTATTGATTGATAAAAGCTATTACACTGTAAAATATTTTCTCTCTGAAGATATAGGTAGGTACAGGCAGATTTGTAGTGGTTTTAAGATTTTTGCGTGCTAATACAACCTGTATAGTACAAATAGTATTAGAATAAGCAACTAATTGTCACTTACCACCTAAGACACTATTGTACCTCCTTATTCTATGGAGTGTGGAATTAAAAAGAAAAAATCTTTTATGGCAGAACTATTGCAAAAGTGACCAGCTTTCAGCTTTAAATAATAGTTCCTAATCTCTCCGATGGCCCTAGGTAGGCTCATGGATTACATGAACCATAGAGGTTTAATAACATAGAGGTAAAATGGTGGAGAGGCAACAAATAACCCGACCAAATTACGTAGGTTGTTTGTGGTATGTTGTTAGGAATGTTAAGCGTGTTTTTAATTTTGTCGCATTGCGTATGCTCTGTCCCTCACGGGCGCACGCGTATAGCACATCTATATAAATACTAGGTCTATGACATTTGATTTCGGTGTATTGTGGTGCCGCCTATTTAATGTTTTTTGATGGACACTTTTCATACATAGAGTTTTTTCCTTCTTTTATTCCACACTATGGATTGTTACCTTATTCTTTGCATTGAAGCAGCAATGGACTACCGCAATACTGGTGCAGTTTGAATAGAAATGGTACCTTAAGCCTGTCTACTTATATAATGTTAACGATTTTCAATTACTTTTCTAAAGGCATTTATTGAATTAAACTGGCATCTACATTTAAAATATAATACGTAGAACTCAAAGATGAAGTTCATAAGGTAAGTATGCCTATACCTATAAGGTGTGTTCAATTTGCTGTGAAACCTTAGTCTACACCAATATTATATTTTCTACGCATGGTAACATATAAAAAATTTGGAGTCTGACGTGTAAGTGAAATGAAATATCTTAAAACTTATTAAGATATTTCATTCCACTTACACGCCATACTCCAAATGTTTTAAAGATTGTCGTTTTGGAGCTTGAATCGCCTCGTGCGTCATGTGCGGAAAACGCACGTCACTTTTGTAAGGTTTCACCATTTTTTTCCCGTTTATCACAAAATACAACAAATATCTAAACGTTTCTAACAATACACATACCAAGTGAATGCTTAAAACATCCCATATATACTAGTTTTTTAATCGGCTGTTTAATTGTTGCGTTGGTTTTATTTTATCCATTTTCGCTGACCAAATATATATTTTTGTAAATCAAAATAGGAATATTTTTCAGATCGATTAAATGAGACACAATAAATACCTCCGTATAGCCTTGTGCCGCTCAATGTACATCACGATGTAAGTACACTCTGTTTCAATGAAATTTCAACTTTCATTGAAACAAACAAAGTAGCATTTCTTTATTCTCGAAAAAAATCGTATAAATGAAATTTAACCCAATTAAAAAATGCAATTAATTCAAACTTCCTCAGCTATAATTTTGTATGGTGGGCGGCACGAGAATAGGGTTGTAAAGAGTAGTGAAGAACGACTATATCGAAAAAGACCTAGTCTCAGAAAATGCAAAAACTAAAGCACTGTGAAAATACAGATTAAACCTAGGTAATCTAGACATATACAATCAGAGAAATGTTTAAATTGTAATAATCCTGTTATCTCTCATTAGGGACATAGGGCTCGCAGAAGAATTTTAAATTAAACATCAATAATAAAAACATTGTGGCATATATCAAACAGAGGCGGGACGAACATCCATCTTCTCGCTGAACCTCAGACATTCATTAATAACGCCTAATCTGAGAGAAAATTTTCTAAGTGGAAACTTGCATAACATTCTCATGAAAGTTTCTAGGAATTTACGACAATTTTGAGAATTTTCTTCAACACGCACACTGCTATACCCAGCCATCCCTACAGTTAGCAGCGCGTTCGTCGCCGCCGGCTATCGGTTTTTAATCGCACCAGTAAGGGAAATGTCCAGTGACTAATTATACAGCACACGCCGTGATGGATGCGGAACATTAGGGAGCCACTGTACACTCGCGTACACTACCTTGGGTCATACACAGGTTTACGTTCTAGCTTGTATATTCTGTATAAAACGTTGGTGAAATAAATGTTCACAATTTTGGAATAAGCCAAAACTATGTTGTGATAGGTTTTAGGCGGTACAAGTTACAATCAGAATTTAGGGTCCATTATTCTAATCTCACAGGAACAGAAGTGACTTTTTTTTAAGGCTATAATTATAATGTCCACAAAATAATACTTTGGTATCCTGAATTTAAAAAAAATGTCTTACCAAAAAAATATACTACACTAAACTAAACAAGTACTAGCTGTTTAAGCATGTTTGCTAAGGCTGCACTTTAAATTACATTCAAACAACAAATATAATGAGTGTTGACCAAATCTTGAGCAAATTAATGCGATATTTTCACCTAAATAATAAACCACTATGATTAACATAAAATGTATACATATTACCAAATAAAGTAAAATTATCCTCACAGAACCGAACTACTATCGGAAAGGTGGATTAGGTTAGGTTAGAACTGCGACCCTTACAGAAAAGAAATGCTACTTGAAAAGTGGGTTAGGTTAACAGGTTTGAACACTTTAAACTGCGATCCTCACAGAACCGAACTGCTATCAGAAAAGTGAGTTAGGTTAGGTTAGAACTGCGACCCTTACAGAAACGAAATGCTACTAGAAAAGTGGGTTACGTTAGGTTAGAACTGCGAACGTTACAGAAACGAAATGCTACTAGCAAAATGTGACGAATTGGATTAATTAATTCAATAGGATAACGAATTATTAAATATTGGCATGAAATTTTGAATTAAAAAGTGCTAAAAATGTTGGTGGTTATTGACTATTTTTTAACAATGATTACTTTGGAGTAATTTTTTTTTTAATAATAGGATAGCATGATATAAAAAAATGGTTATAATTTGATATTCAAATGGAGTTTAATTTTGGTGATCATTTACCACTTTTGGGTTAGCAATTACCTATTATTACAGTGTTATTTGCTTTAAAAGGATAGCAAGATGTAAACAACATGGTTATTATTTCACATTAAAATGGAGTTTTAATTTTGGTTAGGATTTACTATTTTTGGGCTAACAATAATTAGTTTGGTGTCGTTTGCTTTAATAGGATAGCCAACTGTAAAAAAAATTGGTAATCCTTTCAACATTAAAATGGAGTTTTAATTTTGGTGATGGCTATTTATGCCGGTAAAAATGTTTTTTTTTTTTTATGTTAAATTTTACTATATTTGGTGATCAGTTAAATACCAGCCCTTTTTAATAAGGTTTTTATAAATGCACAACGCGCAGGTAGCGTGGGAATAATCCCATACAGATTTCAATTGATATCAAGTCCGGTTATGATTCTTTAAAAGATTCGAAGACTATTAAGTAGCTTTCGAATAATGCAAGACTGCTAACCGGCACGTCACTTCGGTCACTAATACTGTAGTAGGTTCAATGGTTTTTATACTTTATCTTAATAGAGGTATAAAAATACGTAAGACCTGATCAGTACCCCTAGTGTAAATTTAGTCGATAGCGAAACGTGACGTACGCGTTTGCGTTTAGTCTCATTTTGTATTGGATTTAGACAGAGCGCGCCAAGCGGGACGTTTTGGAAACTCAAAATCCTATACAAAATGAGACTTAACGCAAACGCGTTCGTCACGTTATGATGTCGATCAAATTTACACTAGGGGTACTGATTTAATTTCATCTCACGTAATTAAATACCAAAACTACTAAACGTAAAACACCGAAGATTATCTCCTAATTGATCTCAAGTATTCAAAGCCACAGTAAAATGAAAAGTGCCTTCCCCATTACCATAGCAGACAGATAAACGGTGGTGGTAACGTGGAGAGGAGCTGTCCCAGCGTGTCGTCACGGAATATGCCGTGCTTTGTACTACCATTAAGGCTTTCGAGAATGGCGCGCACTTTTAATATTTAGCAAGCTTTCTTATAACAGGTCAAAATAATATTCAATGAAAATTGCAAAAATCAAATTAGCTTATAAGATCCTCCACACTTTTACTAAACATTGGCAAAATCTCTTTAGATTAAAAAAGCAGCACAAAACGGAGTGGAAAAATGGTTTCGGAGCTACGATGCTACCGACTGACACATAAATACACAATACATGTTAAATATAACGCTTCTCTTTTAGGCGACGGGATTCAGAAAAGGAATACGAACAGGCAGAAAGAGAGTTGGAATAAAGAAGCGCCTGGCGTTCATTTGTTCGCTGGTGAACGGCATACGGAAGATTGCCGGTCACTTCTGTATAAGATAACTTCAGAATCTGGATAAGTGACGTACGATTAAGGGAGAAGAGAGGTCTATGCTCAGCATTGGTCGATAAAGTGCTAATATGATGATGATGATGATAAAAAAAGACATAGGTTCCTTTCGTGCTTCATTTAGTTACCTGCACATGAGTACTGAGACAATACCTTTTCTTATAAATTATTCATTCTGAAAAGCTCAGAAGCTTGTGTCTATGGCATTACCAACTAGCGGGTCAACATTTGGATCCTCAGGGGTTTCTTGTTATTGTACTACAATCCCCGCATTCGCGGCCGGACTAGTGCTTAGGCAATTTGTTTACTAGCTGCCTGACTCGTTAATCAAAGCTTTCCAGTTGTTATTCCCATCTGCCTATTCCGAGAATTAATCAAATGATTAAACCATAATCAGTAACTTGTTAGAAAGGTGGATTCTTGCAATTTATTGACTTGCCTAGTTGACTATATTTGTTCTAAGATTGCGTTCTTTTGAGTAATAGGTGTTAAGGGTTTTGTTAATATTTGGATTAGTTTAGAGTAGATAGGTGTATTGAGATAGATAGTTTTGAGTCTAAGTATTTTGTTAAATAGTAAATAGGCGGAAAAGCTTCTATTTTTTCCTAAACTTCCAAAGTTTCAGACAGTAGCAATATTTATGCACATGTGGATAAGGGTGGATCACCTTTTTTTGTTGTTACTCTGTCCCGTCAGCCAGGTGATAGTTTGTTAGAAGAAAAAGAAATGTTCTACTTTCTACTAATATGCTAGATGACCCATTATGACTAGGGCAGTAGGGCCCATTATAACTGCTATAAAAATGTATGTTTGGTAGTTTTAAAAGCCATACAATAAGGGTTTTAAGAGTGATCCAGGCTACATAAATAAATCATGGCAACGATTTATTGTCATTGTAGTTATTCTTACAAAAAAAATCTTACATTAAAACGGTATCATATGGAGGTTGACAGTCATCTTTAGGTATTTACTTTGCTTTGACATAACTTAAAATGGGACACGCATGTCACCAAAATTACCAAGAGACCAAATTCTATGCTGTATATGATCCGAAAAGCATTCCATGCAATTACTAAGGATCCATTTATTAGAATAGTCATACCTGCGTCCTTTACTTGAGTATGCTTTCCAGATATGGTCCCCCTACTTTAAAAAAGGACATCACTTTGCTAGAAAAAGTACAGCGAAGAGCAACTAAAATGGTTGCTTCATTGAAAGACAAGCCATACGAAGAACGGCTCCAGGAATTAGGTCTTACAACATTGGAGGACAGAAGGAAGCGAGGCGATCTTATTGAGACATAAAATCTTGTCTGGACACTACTATGTTAATCAAAGCTTTCCAGTTGTTATTCCCATCTGCCTATTCCGAGAATTAATCAAGTATTAAACTCTTTAAAAATAGACTAGATACACATTTTAGAATGTTAAAAAGTGCTAAATAAACACAAGTGCTGTGATATACACGCATCAGCTCCAAGAGCTGCTTGTGTATCAAATAAAATAATAAATTATAAGTGGATAAAAAACAATAATTAACTTAAACATTACTCAAACTAAACGTATACCAATTTTACTATACAATTCTAATATGTTTAAACATATCAAGGCAGAATGTAAGGTTGAGAGAATACTAAAAACTAATCAAACCTCCATGTACTAGCAACCCTAGGAAAAACTTCTTACCAAATCGTGTAGTAAATGTGTGGAACTCTCTACCAGAAAATGTTGTTAGTGCACCGTCGGTGAACTCTTTAAAAATAGACTAGATACACATTTTAGAATGTTAAAAAGTGCTAAATAAACACAAGTGCTGTGATATACACGCATCAGCTCCAAGAGCTGCTAGTGTATCAAATAAAATAATAAATTATAAGTGGATAAAAAACAATAATTAACTTAAACATTACTCAAACTAAACGTATACCAATTTTACTATACAATTCTAATATGTTTAATTTTGTTATGCTATTACTCAGATATTAAAAGAAATAAATATCAGGAGACAACTTACACAGATCAACCTCGCCCCTAACTAAGCAAAGCTTGTACTATGGGTACTAGGCGACAGTATATACATATTTATAGATAAATAACACAAACACCTTACCGGGATTGAAGCACAGGACCATGATGGGCTTCAGATGATCAGTAACAGGTTGTTTGTAGATATTAACATGTATAGTAGGGTTCAAAAGTGCTTGGACAAGTTATGAATGAAATCATTCCTAAATTGTCCCTACAAATTTGAACCTGATGGTACAACATAGATCTCATTACTATCAATACATATTAATTATATTTGTACACTAGAAATAAAATAATCGAAAAATTCAGTCGTGATTTGAAGGTCAAAATGTCTTTACTCTTCGACGAGTCTTTGAAATCAATTGATTATATTTTTAAATTTGTTGGGATATATTTGGACCGTACAATTCTTAATACCGCCGAGCATATAATAAAATTTCGATCTTTGTATATAATAAACTTCCTTTGGCTGATCACGGATGTAACTGGAGAAATATTATGGATCATACAGGGCGCTCGACATGGCAAAAGTCTAATCGAATTGACTTATATAGCGCCCTGTACAACATTCTGCATACTTGCAAACATAAAAGCCCTCTCCCTGCTTCTTAATGACGATAAAGTGAAGCAACTATTCAAGCAACTTCGAGACATGGAGAATAATATTAATATTGGCGATGAAATAGTTAAGAAGAAAATCGTTGCTGAAGAAAAAAAGTTTTTAAGGGCTGTTATAAAGGCTTTGAGTGTAGTCAACGCTCTTACACTGATATTGTTTAGTGTGAGCCCGGTATTGTTCATGGGATTAGAATATAAGAAGTCGGGACAGATTGAACTGGTACTACCGTTCCTGATTGTTTATCCGTTCAATCCTTATGACATCAAATACTGGCCGTTTGTATACATGCATCAAATTTGGTCGGGTATGTCTACTTTTTTATCTTTTAAAGTTTTAAACTTAAATATTTTTTTGCAAAAAATGATATTACTTGTTAGATGGTTAGACTCGTTAGAGAGCTGGATAAAGATAAAGAGATAGTTTATTTTTAAGTAGGCATATTAATATTACCACATAATGCGCATCAATCCCAGAATCAGAGCACACACCTTCATTTTGGCGTTCTAAATGTTTCCTTAAGAGGAAAGGGGACGGCCGTTTCTCCATACAAACGTAGTCTTCATTTTCCTCTCTGGATATTGACATTATGGAAAATATTTTTACATAATTTGATATATATTAACCATAAATATGCCCCTACGTTTGACTTTTTTTAAATTAGGAGCGAAAAAGCGATTTCATTCATACAAATTTTGAACTTCTCCTAATTCTTATAATTAAAAATTCGAAAAAAATCAAACGTAGGGCTATAGCTGTAGTTGATATACAACAAAAAGTGTCAACATATTTTCAATAACGTTAGTATCCAGAGAGGAAAATGAGGACTACATTGGTATGAAAAGGCGATTTCACACGGGTCAGAAAATCTCGTATATGGGTCGGAATTTATTCAAGGTCAAAGTTCACAGAAATCGGTTAAGCATATGAATAAATGTATGGGATGTAAGTAGTCACAAATTCTCTATATTTTTTACTCAAATATAAACATAATTGGAGCCACAAAAACCTTGATAAATGGTAAAAGGGGGAAAATTATTTTCATTGTCATGTTTCTGACCACACTGTCACGCTTGTATTGGTGGCTTCTAACAAATATGTAAATATAAAAAAAGAGTCTAGTGCTATTGCATAGCTGTAGAATTTGATCCGAGAAAAATTAAAACTAAAAATTATCCCATACAAAAAAACTACACTCCGTCTCATTTTTAGGGAGAAAAAACACTACCACGAAAAGAATTTAGACCCAAAAACCGATTTTTTTGATATGAACTGTTCTGAGGATGGAGCCAAAAGGAAAATTAGGAGAATAGCGGAACTTTCCAGGAGATACTAAATCTACTATAAAACTCTTCCACTGTTAAAGCTAACCAGTTGTTACCTTTGTAGCTGACCTGCAAATAAAAGGGTCGTATAATTCTAATTGGCACCTGAGCGCGGGCTAGTCCAACGCTCAAAAAACCAGTGAACGGTGCGCTCTCCAATAACGCGCCTTTGTTCCGCATATCGAGGACACATTTTAGACTGGTTCGGTATCGTTCGACTCGCCGGCACTCAGTGACCGTATAGGGACCACACAAGAAATCAGAAATTATTTTTCCATTTGTTCATTTTGAATCTTATTTCAATTACCATAGGAATTCTAATTAAATAACCGGGTAAAGTTACCCGGCCCTTTTTTTGCAGGTAAGTGGCACGCGCGGCTTTAGTTAACAATAGACAAAGGATAAGCCGTTGGGGGCCAGCTACAAAGCTAAGAACTATACCATCTGTGAATCTAATACACTTTATCTACAGTACTGTGTCTATGAAAGTTACAGTGTATTTGATTTACAGGGTACAATATTTTGTGTCATATTATTATTTATTTACTCACTTATTTAATCTAATTTTCCAGCAAACTTAGTGGTTACCCAATTCGCTGGAACCGACTGCCTCTTCTATACATGCTGCACTAGCATCTGCACGCAGTTTCGCTTGCTGCACCATGATATCGAAACTATCATCCCTGAACGTAATTTTGGCGAAAATGAGTTTTTGGAAAAGTTTAAGAAGTTAGCTACTCGTCATGAAGGCATCATGCAGTTTGTATTCTCATAATATCTTTAAATAGTCTTGCTATCTGAAAATCTTCACTTCTATGTCTTTATTTTTCTCTAATTGGGCTGATTTTTATTTTGTTGTCGAATATTCTTTTTTCCTTAGATTTGGATAATATTGAGCTGGTTTGAAGAGCTCTAAGAGAATAAATAAGATATCAAAACTTGCTCAGAAAAAAAGTAATTTTCCGTTGAGTTATGAAAATACCGTACGTTTTCACCCCATCTCTTCCACCCCTTCCCAGAAAATAAGCCTTTAAATGACTTAGTCGTTTATCAAATAGCCCCAACGATTGGCTTTCCCTTTGAATTGCTTACCCATTCATTTGACTTAGCTATAGGAAGGGGTTTCCCTATCAGAGATACCTGCACTGAAATAAAAGGGTATCCCCTTTCTAATTCAAAAATTATAACAACGCGCTAGACACCCAATCCTTCACTTTAAACATAAATAAGCAATATTTGATTTTACTTTTACAAAGAGAAAGTTTTAGATGGCATAAGCATTATAATTTATAACCGATACCCCTTCAAGAGGTTAGCACTTAGGAACGGGTATAATAGGGAACTCTATCTACCTATCCACCAAAATTTTATTAAATTCTGACGAAAACATTGTCAATAACTAAAATGAAAATCGGTCCAATTAGGTTTTGTTTTTCTCAATGGTTTTAGGTCAGTGATTCAATTGGAAAGCATCTATACGAAATCGACATTATTCAATTTCGTGTCAAGTTCATTCCTGATTTGCCTGACGGGATTTAACGTCACGGTATGTGTATCATTTGTTCTGTTTTTCTCTTGATGCTCGATTCTAAAAACGACAAAATAGTTCATTTAAATGATTTAGAATTTAGAACGGGACCATCACGTTTAATTTTAATTTTACGCCATTACATTAAAACTCAAGTAGTAAAGCGTTTTTTTTTTCTAGGCTATAGGCGACATAGGATTCATGTTGTCCTTCCTCTCCTTTTTGCTGACGAGTCTGATGCAGATTTACCTACTCTGTTTCTACGGAGACATGGTTATGACATCGGTAATATTTTTTTAAAAATATTTTCCATATTTCATAATTTATTTTTAAGTAAATACTTCATATTTGAAAAACGCATAAATTAATAGCAATGTTTTTTAACTCATTGAACGTTATATAAAAACCATCACTCACACCAGTCACACCACACGCCAAGATTATGGAGCCAATAAAAAACTTACTAATATAAAACATGAAGGTCCGAGTTACTCACAACCTCACAAAATGTCTAAAATCATCATGACTACTTTTAACAATACCTAATTCTATTATTACCCACCTTGAAAAAGCACCATTTCTGAAAATGACCACTTAGAAATGTATGCATTTTAAATCGATCACTTTCCAAAATGACCGTCTCTTTAAATGATAACTTTTAGAAATGCCCAGTTCTTGAATGAACCACTTGTGGCGAAAGCCATTTCTTCGATGAACTACTTCTGTAAATGGTTGGGCTAACAAGTAGAATTAAAGACATTAGCTGTTATATTTTAATAAACACATACACAACATAACATACACACATAACATACTAAAGTAAAGGCGATATTCGAGAGATAGCGTACTACCTACATAGATTTATAACGCAAGCATAGATTCCAAGTCCGTACATCCCTAGTGAAGCCACTTCAACTGCGACTCGCAGTACTCAAGGTCGAGTCAGTTTGTGTACACCTCCCGGTTGTAAAATAAAAATACAGGAAAGATGGCTATTTGTGCGGTGAATGGGTGTGATATCTCATCACTAAATAAAATCAAATCGCCTAATATTACATTTCACGCGTAAGTATCAAATTTCATATGATATTTTTACGTAATCGTAAATACAAAAAAAAACAGGGTTTTGTTTTTTGAGAACCATACAAACTGTTTATACACCTACAGTATAGCTCCCATGCCCCAAACGTCCCACATCCCACCGTTTTTGCTCATGGCACCTCATTAAGTAGAGCTATGCTTTGAGCATCTTCAACTTCTTCAACTTCAACATTTATTCAGCAAATAGACCATAAGGGCACTTTTACACGTCAACATGGAATTTACATACAAGCAAAAATAAGCACATCAACAATTATAAAATACAATTCATTGAAAATATTAATGCAAACTAAAGTATTATTGTTTAAAGAAAAAGTAAGTAAAATGTTACTGTTACTTAGAGATAAAAAACTAAAATAATAATAATAAAAATGCAGGGCAGCTTGTGGCGAGTAACTAAGCTGTTGGGGAGTAACAATCCCACGGACCCGAGTGCTCCAGAGAGTCGGTCAGGGTCTCCGTCTCCGGCGTGTCATATAAAAAGCGGCCCTTACCGAGATTTGAACCCGGGACCATCGGCTTTATAGGAAGGGTCACTACCCACTAGGTCAGACCGGTCGTCATTAAATAAACTAATTTTATGCTTGTAACTAATTAAATGATAAACTAAACGTCAACCGAAATATTCTGTATATAGGTAAAGTACGTTTTTCATACAAATATAATAATATTGAATGTTGTTTTATCCGACAGAGCATGGAAGTGAGCAACGCCATGTACAATTCGAAATGGTATACAGTGAGCGCGAGAGCAGCAAAGCATCTGTATGTTGGACAAATGAGGTAGGTACTTATCCTTATCCAAATATATACTAAAGCAATTAGTATTCGTTTCCTATACAGAAGAAATTAATTTATTGCTGGGCTTTTCGGAAATTTTATGTTTTTGGTGGTATACACGTATTAATACATTTAATAATAAATAATGATTTGGATTATTTTCAGGGCACAGAAACCCTCCAAGTTGACGGCGTTCGGTTACGCCGACGTCAACTTGAACGCGTTCAGAAAAGTAAGCTATTTCTGATATTACAACATTAGGTACAATTGCTTTTTATTTATGATGCGAAACGAACGCAGCTTCTTCAATGCCATGAAAAAAAAATCCCCACTTGTTACCAATTTTAGCTAGGCAATCTATCCATAGGCAAAAGCAAAATCTTTAATGAAACTGTATCAATTTTTAAAGTGCATGATCTCTAATTAAACTATGTAGACTGAAATCGAACACCTGTCTTTTTTTGCAGATATTGAGCACGGCTTGTTCATACTTCGCTCTTCTGCAAACTATGGAGAGCCCGACGCAAGCGTAGTTCGTCACTCCAGTTGTAGTTCTAGAGCACAGATTTTCATTTGACTCGTTTAGATTAGACCCACGCGGCCCACGTTTATGGCCTCTCCAAACGTCACTTATAATCGAACGTGTGCAATACATTGTGGCATTTGACTAATCGATTAAATTCGTTTCTCTTACTTTGCCAGCAATTATGTAAAATCTCATGCCATTTGCTGCAACGTCTGCATATAGTCCTTAGTGTACACGACAAAAAAGTGCGGAAAATTATGATGATGGAATTTTCTTTTGCATAGTTCGAAAACCTTTTGAAACACAGAATAATTTTGGAAGTGTAACCAATCGAATGTTCGATGCAAAATTTCGATTTTCTTCCTAAAGATATAAAGAGAAAATTATATACAATGACGAACGACCGCAGCCACTACAAAACAAACTTTATAATTTATCAATAATTCACGCTGTAACAAAACACGTTGTAGATAGTTAATACAATTTTAATTAATAGTCAGGTATGTTTGTTTTACAATGTTAAGTACTAAATTATATACCTATTGTAGAAAAAATTACAAGGCTATCAAAATATTAAAACTATTAAATACTTAGGAAGGTATAATTCAACTAGGCAACCTATTTGCAATGTGTCAATGTGAATACTAATTATCTATAACTTATTTCTTATCACAAATAAGTAACAAATGAGGGTAGATATTCCTTATATCGTATCTCCTACTCATTTATTTATTTATTAGCAGACTGACCCTTTAATCAAATCTTTCCAGTTGTTATTCCCATCTGCCTATTCCGAAGTGAATCAAATCGTAATCAGTAACTTGTTAGAAAGGCGGAATCTAGCAGTTTATTCACTTGCCTTGCATAGGTGTTAAGAATTTTGACAATATTTGGATTGTTTTATATTGAGATACTTATATAGAGACTTTCTTTCGCGTAATTATCGTAAGTCATAATGTAATGATAGTCATATTATCATTAGTCATAACTCTGTAACCGTTAACTTTTCAGGAATTTTCTTAGGTTATCCTATATATAGGTTATGTTAGGTTTGTTTTATGGCAATCCTGAAAAGTTACGCGTTTCTGAGAAAAACCAAATTATGGCTAACGAAAATGCGGACAAGCAATACATTATGACTTAAAACTTTATGGGAAACAATAGAGACCCAGTTTTGAGTCTAAGGACAACACAAGAGCTTATAATTACTATAAAAATGTTTGTTTGGTCATTTTAAATGCCAAAAAATAAGACTTTTGAAAGTGTTTCAGGCTACCGTAATGGCAACGGTTTATTATCATAGTCTGTATTCTTATAAATAAAACTTAGATTAAGACGACACTTAAACATTTACTCAAACTAAACGAAGACCAATTTTATTATACAATTTTAATATCTTTTGTCATGTGTATAATTATGCTATGACTCAATAATAGGTTGTTTGTAGATATTAACATATTTAATTAACATGTAAAACATGGATCTCATTACTATCAATACATATTAATTATATTTGTATACCACAAATAAAATAATCCAAAACTTCAGTCGTGATTTGAGGTTCCAAATGTCTTTACTCTTCGATGAGTCTTTGAAATCAATTGAATTTCTTTTTAAATATGTGGGGATATATTTGGATCGTACAATTCTGAATACCGCCGAACATATAATAAAATTCCGATCATTATATGTAATAAACTTCCTTTGGCTGAACACGGATGTTATCGCCGAAATATTATGGATCATACAGGGCGCTCTACATGGAAAAAGTCTAATCGAATTGACTTATATAGTGCCCTGTACAACTTTATGCATGCTTGCAAACATTAAAACCCTCTCCCTGGTTTTTAATGATGTTAAAGTAAAGCAATTATTCGAACAACTTCGGAACATGGAGAATAATATTAATATTGACGATGAAGTAGTTAAGAAGAAAATCGTTGTTGATGGGAAAAAGTTTTTAAGGGCTGTTATAAAGGCTTTGAGAGTAATCAACACTCTTACACTGATATTGTTTAGTGTGAGCCCGTTATTGTTCATGGGATTAGAATATAAGAAGTCGGGACAGATTGAGCTGGTGCTACCGTTCCTGATTGTTTATCCGTTCAATCCTTATGACATCAAATACTGGCCTTTTGTATACGTGCATCAAGTTTGGGGGAGTATGTCTACTTTTTTATCTTTTAAAGTGTTTTAACTTAAATATTTTTTTTGCAAAAAACGATATTACTTGTTAGATGGTTAGACTCGTTAGAGAGCTGGATAAAGATAAAGAGATAGTTTATTTTTTAAGTAGGCATATTACCACATAATGCGCTGTTGAACATCAAATAAAGCTACACAGGCTCTAAACCCTTCACCTCTGCCCGAGATGATTTAAGTCCCTCCTGAATTAGTGTAGGGTATCCCAATATGTAACCGGCAAGAATCTCGGCTACAGACATCTTTTCAAAACATTACATCTTACAATTAACATGTATTCATTAAAATTATTACGTAATTTACCCGAACTGTGTCAACAACACATATACTCATTAATCTCCTAGATAATATACAATGATTTCATTGCTACTCGATCTTGTTATAGTTTCTGGTTAGTCTTTGACTCTAAGCCTTCAATACCAGACTTTTTAATTCTTAACAGCTAGAACGGGTAATTCTAAAGCATCGGCAGGTAACTTGTTATAAAAATAAATGCATTGCCAAACGAATGACTTTGGTACTTTACGGACACGAAACTTTCTGATAGCAAGCTCATTTTTAGGGTTCCGTAGTCAACTAGGAACCCTTATAGTTTCGCCATGTCCGTCTGTCTGTCTGTCTGTCCGAGGCTTTGCTCCGTGGTCGTTAGTGCTAGAAAGCTAAAATTTGGCATGGATATATAAATTAATACAGCCGACAAAGTCGTACAATAAAATATAAAAAAAAATTTTTTTTAGGGTACCTCCCCTACACGTAAAGTGGGGGTAATTTTTTTTTCTTCAACCCTGCATTGTGGGATATCGTCGGAAAGGTCTTTCAAAACTTATAGGGGTCTTCAATAAACATTTTTTGATAAAGTGAATATATTCGGAGATAATCGCTCTGAAAGAAAAAAAATGTGTCCCCCCTCTAACTTTTGAACCAGATGTCAAAAAAATATGAAAAAAATCGTGGAAGTAGAGCTTAAGAAAGACATTAAATGAAAACTATAGCGGACATGATCAGTTTAGCTATTTTTGAGTTATCGCAAAAAAAATCCCCTTTATAGTAAACAGACGTACATCCACCCACAGTTCATCCCTTGGTTAACAATCTACTATACTTTAAGCTCCAGTTTAGCTTATTGTGACGGAAGAATAACTACGGAACCCTACAATGAGCATGGCCCGACATGCTCTTGGCCGGTTTTATTATTTCAGATTATTATAATGTAATGTTTACCCAGGTATTGGCTGTTGTATTTATAAATGTTGTTATGTATTTTTCATGTCACTATATGATGTTACTATAAATGTTGTATTGACTTGTAAAAGAGCCCTTGAGGCCTACTTGCAGAATTTATAGCTTTATAGCTTTAATGAGTTTTTAGAGTACAAAACAAGTACCTAAAAACTTAGATTTAATATTAATTTTATTTTTTTATTATTATGTAAAATGTTACAAATCATGTTTTGTAAATAATTAATTTTAAATAATATTGTGACATATAATATGAATTATTATGAATAAATATATGAATATGAATATGAATAAATTTTTGAATTTTGAATTTTTGAATTTTGAATCTGGTATTATAGTTATGGACATTTCATTTCTTTGTGCATGAGTCTAATCACAATACATACTTGGGAAGCTACAGTTAAAATATTAATTTCTTTTACAAAATCTCTTAATACTCACGTGCCCTTAAGCTTTATAATGAAAGGCTCTCTTTTGTAACATAAATATAGTCTGTATGTCCGCTGCTTTGCCTCAAACCAGAATACCATAAGACATTACATTGAATATACATATAGAGTCATGGGACCCAATACATGGAATGTTTTGGGCCCCATACATTCCACGACTCTTCTCTTTCCGAACAAACTCTAATAAACTAGACGAGCTGTCTTAATATTAGTCAATTGTCTAATTATCCTAACGGCGTAAGCGGCCGAACTTAATTTATGTGCTAAAACTGATATGTGGATTGAGGACTTCATTGTATATTTTTGTCCAATGTTAAACCAAGGAACATTGTTTTATCTACCACCTCTAAGTATTCATCATTCAAAAGTACCCTAGTATCCACTGGTTTAACATTTGTCAAATAAAATCTAATACATTTTGTTTTCTTACTATTAAGTAGCAGATTGTTAATAGTAAAACAGTTAAGTACATCAACACGTGTGCTATTAATTACACTATACCAGCTAGATTTCCGGTTAACCTTAAAAAGTAATGATGTATCATCGGCAAAAAGAACCATCTCTTAAAGTTTTTAGTAACTACTATACAGAGCAAATCAGTTATTTAAACAAAAAACAGGAATGGACCTAAAATCGAACCTTGTGGTATACTTAGCTTAACTATAGTTTCGCTTGACTGGGTTCCTTTTACAATAACTGTCTATTTTTTATTCCTAAGATATGAGGACATGAAGTTTAGGGCATTTTCTGACAGATCATAGTGTCCTTATTTCAAAATGAGCGTTACATGCTCCACGCAATCAAATGCTTTAAAAAGGTCACAAAATATATCATTTGCATCACAAGAACTTTCCCAAATATTGTAAACATTCTGAATGAGTACTGAAGCAGCAACGTTCGTGGAACGGCCCTTTGTGGACTCGTACACACACCTTATGGCGTTCTAAGAGTTTCCATAAACATAAAAATTCGAGCTACAGAAAGCTTGATATTCGTGAAAAACTGATTTTTATGACAAGAAACTGTTTTGAGGATGGAGCTTTTGGCTGCATAGTGCTTTGGGTAAATAGTGCAACTTTACAGTAACTACTAAATCTATTAATACACCTCTCCCAATGTGTTAGCTGCCAATACTTTGGAGACATAGTTTGTGTCATTAACTATTATTTATTTACTTACTTATTTACTCTTATTTTCCAGCATACTTAGTGCTGACCCAAGTTTCTGGAACCGACTGCCTCTTCTATACATCCTGCACTAGCATTTGCACGCAGTTTCGCTTGCTGCAAAACGACATTGAAACCATTATTCCTGAACGTAATTTTGACGAAATTGTGTTTCGGGAGGAGTTTAAGAAGTTAGCTGTTCGTCATGACGGCATCATGCAGTTTGTATTCTCATATTATATTTAAATATTCTTATTATCTAAAAATCTTAACTTTTATTTCTTTATTTTTCTCTAAATGCTTATAGTAAACACTTCTATAACGGATGTGGCACCAATAATGAGACGTAAACCACAAATCCTTTAAAATAAGTATTGTAATGCGTAGTTCTTTACATTCTACCGAAATTAAAACTATAAAAGTCCTCTATTGTAAATATGTCAGAAGAAAAGTTGAATATGCTTTTTAAATTGGGATAATTATAAATAGGCATCGGACTTTTTATCGCATGGTAAGACTAATACCGAGCTATGGAGTCGACATTAGCAATAAAATTCAACTCATATTCATACTCATACTCATTCATCTATTTAATAAGTGATTTTAATTTTATAATCAAGAACTACAACTTTGACGAGTTATATACTATACTTTAATATAGTCTTTGAATATATAAATATTACAAATAAGAATAATTACTATTTTTTGTATTGATTATATTACGATATTTCATTAACAATAAACAATATGTATATTAAAAGAGGTGAAAATAATATGAATGTAAATTAATCAATACATAAAAAATGTCATCTTTTTTATTAGTAATATTTATGTCCTGAAAGATAAAATTAAAGGATCGTATACAAACAATTAAAATCACTAATTAAATAAGTGAATGAGTATGAGTATGAATACGAGTTGAATTTTATTGCTAATGTCGACTCCATAGCTCGCTATTAGTCTTACCATGCGATAAAAACTCCGATGCCTAATTATAATATTTCCCATCCCCTATTATAATATTTATATTAACAGAATAGAACCTATACAGAAAAAGTTTGTAAAATACATCTTGTTTAAATTGAACACTCTTTATAATTTTTCAAATAATGTCAATATTTGTAATAACATCATGTCGACGTTCCAGTGGGATAACGTCGACAGATTGCAGATATTAGTTATACAGGGTGTTTCCCATAACACGAGCATTAAATTAAAATGTAGATTCCTTAGATCATTAGCAATCATAATTAAAATATCTCAATGTTCCAAAGTACAAGAATTTGAAGAAATTAGCCATTCAAAGTAAATTTAACAGGAAATGTATGCTGACCATCGCGAAATTATCGCTCGTCGGTCGTTGAGTGTCATGGTACCGGGGATGCTACTCCAGACATATTCTTAAACCGATCGAAATTACGTCTTATCCAGATGCACTAGGAACTATTTGATTTGTAAGTGATACAAAATGGCACACTACTTTTGGTTTTTTTATTTTAAATTTATTTTGAAAACTATCAAATCGTCCATTCTTAACTTTTTATGTTCATTTAAAAAAGTTTTATGATAATTTAACCCTTTACCAGGCTGAGAGTTCAAAAATGACAATGGAATGTCAGTCTTACTCATCGAAAATAGAACACATGTTTGAAGTGCTTCATGTGGGAAATATATATCCCTTAGCCTGGTAAAGGGTTAAAACGAAAAGTTCTAACATTGACAGTTAAATTGTCAATTTTCAATCACCGGTAAAAAATAGCTCGAATCAATTATGATTCCCGAGAATTGTGTGACATGATTTTGAAATACGGGGAAGCGAGAGGCAATTCTGCTTCTTCTGATTGTGAAGGCGCTGCAACGTGTTCGGGACAACCTGCCCAATGCCGGCGGTTTGCAGCCGGTACAAGGGCCTGGGGCAGCACTTCACGTTAGATTAGCACTGGAACGGCGCATTCTTCAACACTTCCGAGAACGTCCAACTACTAGCACACGGAAAGCGGGTCTTGTACTGGGTGTCCATAATAGTATTGTGTACAAGGTTTTAAAAAAGAACAAGAAGATGCACTAAGCAGGAGCACATATGCCACAGGAATAAAAATATTTAATCACTTGCCTGAATATATAAAGGCCCAAGATGGGATCAGATTTAAAACCACGCTCAAGAAAAGGCTGTTAGTAAAAAGTTTCTATAATTTAAATGAATATTTTATGTACATAGAAAATTAATTGTTTTGATGTTGTTATTGTTATTGTTTTACGTTTGCATGTATTAGTTTAGTTTATTATTGTACGCCCGAAATGGGCAAGCTGATGGACATTTGTGATGTTTATAAGACTTATGTACAAACACAGCTTTGACAATAAAGAAATCTTATCTTATCTTATCCCGGGCTACAAATTTTTGAAAGTCTATCTTGGAGCGAGATTACTTGGTGCGCCGAGCTTATTGTGAGTGGTTTATGGATCAGTGCCATGGCAATAAATAGACGCGATATAACATTCGCTCAAAATGTTATTTGGACAGATGAATCTACTTTCACTAATAATGGATTATGGAATCAAAAAATTCCCACTATTGGAGTACAGATAATCCCCGTTTAATGCGACAAACAGCTCACCAATACCGATTTTCGGTTAACGTCTGGGCAGCTGTTTATGGAAATATGATCATTGGCGCGGTATTCATTGACGGTACTCTGAATACGGCCCGTTTTTTAGAATTAATAAACGGCACTTTGTTACAATATTACAACAATCTGCTCGAGAACATTAGACACATAACATGGTTTCAACTCGACGGAGCTCCTGCTCATTCCCTTGTGGCAGTCCGTCAAAAGCTGTCGGAAATATTTGGTGACCGGACGTTTCGGCCCTAAGCGATGGCCACCGAAATCGCCTGATTTAACGTGTTTGGATTTCTTTTTATGGGGAGCCATAAAAAATTACGTGTATTCCGCCGAAGTGGACAATGTACAAATGTTAAAAGATCGAATCACACGGGCATTTAACACCTTACGGCAACGATCTAAATGTAGTAGGTACATCTTAATACGTTGCTAAGGTGCGATGCATGTATACGAGCAAATGGTCAACATATTGAGAATATTTTAAATTGAGCGGTTAGTTCAAGGATTCTGGCAAGAGGCTGGAAATTTAGATTATTTAATTTTATAATATTGTTTTCTTCAACTTATTTTATTATACATTACACACGTAACATTTTTTATTTATTTACATTCTTATTAATAATTAACTAAGTAAAATGACGTTATAGGTACTGGATAAAAAACAGTTTTAATTTGTTTATTATTTTGAAACCAATTGCAGTATCTTTCTTAACATCAATTAACACGTCGAAAACAAAAATGACGAATAGAACAACATTTAACGAACAAAGCGGTAGACATTTTACAGGCATCAGTGAAATATCAATAATTTTGAAGAAAACAAAACCGACTTCAATGATTGATCGGTGAAAGAACGATTATTGTTGATTTTGGATTTCATACAATAAAATTAAAAAGACGGCGTCCTACGCCTACTTATGTAGAAAAGGAGGTTATCACTGCACCTGCACCTTGACACATTTCAGATTTGCCCTATGGTTGACTGGTAAGATACACCAAGGTAATTTTACACCATGCATAAAATAAAGCACCAGATAATTATATATATATTTTTTAATTAGGATAGAAATAAAAACTGTGCCTTGAAAACCTAACGGCTTGACAAACATGCGAAGAGAACAAATTGCCAAACGTGAACTATGCATCGTTGAAGAGTTCCGTTCTGTTCATCATCAGCAGTTCCACTTCATCAAATATCACTTCTACAAATGTAAATACTTGATTTGTTGATGAAAATACTAAGATCACTATATATATGCCATCAAAATTTGAGGAGTTCCCTCGATTCCTCATGGACCCCATCTTCAAAACTCGAACTTGACAAAATTTTATCTTGAAAATCTAATTTGCTTAACAAACACAGCGAAGAGGCTAAATCGCCAAACGTGTACTATGAGTCGTTGAAGAGTTCCATTCTGATCACCATCAGCAGTTCCACTTCATCAAATGGCACTTTTTTAAATGTAAATGCTTGATTTGTTAAAGAAAATACAAAAATCACTATAATAATATGTATGCCTTTCACATTTGAAGAGTTCCCTCGATTCCTCATGGATCCCATCATCAGAACTGAGTTTTGACAAAAATGGGACCAATCTGTATATATATATATTATATACATTCAAATAAAAAAAATATATTTTCAAAAGCGGTTGAGAAATGACGGAGTTATGGAGTAACAAATATATAAAAAAAAAACATACAAACGAATTGATAACCTCCTTCTTTTGAAATCTTGAAGTCGGTTAAAAATACTACAAATTTTCTCTTTAATGTCTCAAAATGGGTGCCATTACTAACTTGCTTTTGTTTTTCTCAATGGTTTCAGGTCAGTAATTCAATTGGAAAGCATCTATACGAAATCGACGTTATTCAATTTCGTGACAAGTTCATTCCTGATTTGCCTGACGGGATTTAATGTCACGGTATGTGTCAGGCTAATTCAAACCTACGAGTACATGGACGTGACATTAAAATGACATCTTAATGATGTCATTCAGCTATCGTGCATTTTGCTCGTACTTTCGTACATGTATTGGTGCGAGCGAGACGTATATTATAATTCAGATACTGTCATTCTGATATCAATGTACGTTCGAATATATCAGTCATAATATGTTTAGGTTTCAACTTATTAAAAATCTTCGCTTTTGAACTGCTCGCTCCTTAAAGCCAAATAGTTAATGAAAATTATTTTGTACGGGACAGTTACGTTTAATTTCAATCATAGTGGTATTTACTAGAATAAATAATAGTTATTGTAATAACAAGTTATGAATTGCCCCGTTGCAAGTTGTGTTTGGACCCGGGTATGTCCTTAAACTACGTCCACAAGAGAGGTATGGGCATTGTGAATGTCATCTCGCTTTGTGTGGTAGGGCACAGACCAGCGGATGTCATTCCAGATCTAGAGCAGAGCCCACTGGGGAAGGACCTCGACCTGACAGAAAACCGCAGCCAAATAACACTAGACCCTACTGATAATGTTGTGTTCCTGCCGGTTAGTAAGGTTGCCAGAGCTCAACGAGGGTGCGGAGTGTTAGGGTCAGCAACGCGTATGTAACTCCTCTGGAGTTGCAGGCGTACATAGGCTATGGAGATGTTTACCCTCGGGCGGGTATATAAAAAAGAATTTGAATAATAAATCCAGGTCAAATCCAAAACCTATTACAATCACAATACGCCTTCAGTTTGACGATCGTCGAAACAGGTCGAAGCATGTCGATAATCGACTAAAATAAGGTACTTACATGGGGAGGGGTCCCCACGGGTTCTTAATTATATTAATCACAATATAATAGATCACTCATTATTGTTTCATAGAGAAAACAAATAGTTTACAAGTCGAGTTCATAAATATGTATACATTTTATCCTTATTGCAGTGGATTAAGGTAACGAAATGTATAGGTACATATTCATAAAGATTTTATGCCATTATATTAATAATCAAGTAGTAAAGCTAATGTTTGTTTCTAGGCTCTAGGCGACATAGGGTTCATGTTATCCTTCTTCTCCTTTTTGCTGATGAGTCTGATGCAGATTTACCTACTCTGTTTCTACGGAGACATGATTATGACATCGGTAATTTTTTTTAAATATTTTCCATATTTTATAATGAATTTTTAAGTAGGTACTTAATAAAAAAAAACACATCAAAGATCCGCAAAGTTTTTTTAAACTTGTACGTCATATAAAAAGCGTCACTCACACCACACGCCAATGAGCGCATGCGAGCCCATAAAAAACACAAAGGTCACACACAACCTTATGCCGCCTGTACACACTCGTCGAGAGACCATAAGACAGGCCGAGAACGAGTGTGTACATATTGCTCTCATCTCATCTCGGTCTTACTCGTCTCATCTCACCTTTCTCCGATTGGGTCAAGTTTTTTCACTATTTAGGTGAGAGGCTCTCGACGAGTGTGTATACCCGGAATTACAATACAACACTTACGAGCCTTCTTGGCACTATGGAAAAGACTGCCTACCTACGATGAAAGAATGAACAATACAAGCCTATTTTTTCTAGAAATCTAAATACATTTTACCTGATAAACCATATCTAACCCTTAATTATTTTGTACACTACACTATGTTTTTCTTACATATGATACCTAATTGATAATATTGAATGTTGTTTTATCCGACAGAGCATGGAAGTAAGCAACGCCATGTACAATTCCAAATGGTATACAGTGAACGCAAAAGTAGCAAAGCATCTGTACGTGGTTCAAATGAGGTAAACATTACAAATACAACAAAAAAAAAACTGTTGCTATTATGTCAAGGCTTAGGACTTTTGGTGGCATACCGTGGTTCTAAAATACATGGAGTCGCACAATGCCGGATTTAGAGGTCTGGAGGCCTCGGGCAATAAAGGAGTAGAGGCTCCCTGGCACCAAATTATTTACCAAAAAAAAGGTAAATTTTCCGAAGTCGCTATTGTGGGGGGCTGTAGCCCCGGTTGCCCTCCCCTAATTCCGGCCCTGAAGACGCAGATTTTTTTCAAAGTCAAAGTTAAAGTAAATATTAAATGATTAAAGTATGTAAATGCTTGTAAAGAGAATAAACGATTGGGGTATGGTAAGGGGGTCCTTTTTGGAACATAAAATATTTGATGATTTTTTTTCTATTAAAATCGTAAAGAATGTGTTGAAATAAGTGTTGTTAGATACACTTTTTTCTTCGATCAATTATGATGGTAAAAGTGAAAAAAAAAATGTTTCATCAAAAAAATTCTGTCTTTCTGTCAAAACCGACCCCTACCCCATAACCCAACCGTTAATTTAGTTTTCCAGCATTAACTTAATTTTTACATATAAATATTAAATATACATGTAACATTTAGTTTGACTTTGAATTGAAAAAAATTGCGACTCCATGGACGCTCACGGTATGCTACCAAAAGTCTTAATTATGTCCATTTCTTCCCTCCAATAAAACAAGAAAGTTAATGAAGCAAAAACTTTATTTGACTAGTTTTTACTTTAGTTTAGACTAGTTTTTGGCGTATAACAGCAACATTAGGTAGGTACGTGCGTGACCCGTGTTAACATTATTTTGATACTATTAGCGACCCGCCTAAATTATACACCAAAACCTTCCTCAAGAATCACTCTATTGATAAGAGGAAACCGCATGATAATCCGTTCTGTAGTTTTTGAGTTTATCGCGAACACACATACAGACAGACGCAGCGGGAGCTATGTTTTATAAGGTGTAATGATGTTTTAATCTCAGAGGGGTTTTATAGGTCTTGGATGAAAAAAAAGGTTTATTGCAGGGCTTCTTTCGGGAATTTTTATTGTAGGTTGATTATTAATTAAATAAGTAACATTGGTTTGAATATTTACAGGGCACAGAAACCCTCCAAGTTGACGGCATACAGTTACGCCGACGTTAACCTGAAGGCTTTCACAAAGGTAAGCTATTTCTGATATTACAACATTCTCAATTTTCATTACCTATTCATTGTTTTTGGTGTGTTGTTAGGAATTTTAAAACGTGTTTTAATTTTTAATTTGTTCTGTCACAGGCGCACGCGTATAGCAAATCTATTTGATCCTAACATCTATGATCGTTATTAAAATCTATCTTTAAAGTGCATCATCCCCGTTAAAATGTTACCTCGAAATCAAACAGCTTTTTTTTTGTTACAGATATTAAGCACGGCTTGGTCATACTTCGCTCTTCTGAAAACTATGGAGAGCCCTACGCGAGCTTAGTTCGTCACTTCAGTTGTAGTTCTAGAGCACAGATTTTAATTTGACTCGTTTAGATCCACTCGACCCACGTTTATGACCTCTCCAAACGTCACATAATCGAACGTAATTTGCAATACATTGTGGTATTTGGTTGATCCATTGAATTCATTACTCTTAATTTGCTAGCGATTATATGAGATTGCTTTAGATAGCGCGCGAATTATGTTTGAAGCTTTAGCAGAGTGTGAAACTGATTCACCCGTTTTCTGCACCTTGATTTCGTGCCTGCTACCCCGATTGTTTTTGATTTTTAGTCCCGTGGCAAAGAGAGCAGAAACTTGTTAACATCGTTTACACAACGATTTACGTGCAGGATCAGTCAGTGGGTCAAAATTGTTAACGATTTGGGTATACAAATTTAAAGAAATAGGTGCCGTTAAGTATAAAGTAAGAAAAAATATATTTATGACCCATTTATATGGACTAAAGCATGCGGTAAGCTTTCGCATAGTGTGAAGCTTCGCACATTTTTTTGCACCACGAAGCTTTCTGCCTCGATTGTTTTTTATTTTCAGTACCGTGGCAAAGTAGAAACTTTTGCTATCATCGTATACACAATGGTTTACGCGTAGGATCCGTGCACTGTAATAAGAAGGGAGTGGACTTAAGGCGTCAAACGACGTCCAACTTCAAATGCCAAAACATCAGCAATATAGAGAAAATTATAAATTATAAACAATGACGAACGACAGGAGCCGAGGAAAAAACAAATTTAAAATTTATCTTTTATTCACACTAATAAAACACATTGTAGATAATTAATAAAATTTTAATTATTAGTCAAATATGTTTGTTTTACAATTTTAAGTACTTAATTAATTACCTATTGTACAAAATAATTACTAAACAATTAAAATATTAAAACTATTTTTAAATATGTAGTCACCTAACATTTTGAGATGATTTTATGACAAATATAAGGTTGGCATTTTTTCATTGCCGTATTAGAACTGACTAATTTTCGCAACTTGTTCTGTTTAAATATGCAAAAATAACATTTTCACAAATAAGATATTTGTTGTCAAAAACATGCACTGTCATCTTATATTCCTGGTCGTAATTTGTGGTATTTTAACGCATCATAGAGGTTATGATATGCGTGTAGATAAAGACAGTTGTACACCATATTCCTTTGTGATAACAGACACAGTGCGTAGCTCGATTCAAATCAACACTATCTATAATTGTCATAATAACACTATCGTAATGCTCATCAGCGAGAGAACCGCCTTAAACAAACAATTCTCTTGACTCCTGCCTAAATATAAGTTAAACTCTCTATCCGTGGCTATTATTTGTGATCAGAGGTCAACTTGTATTGGTAATTCGTAAGTAACAGTAGTCATATGCAGGAAAACAAACGGAACGTCCAACGGGACGGGCGGACGCCGTGACGTGGAAATATGCGAGATGTCCGATAACGCGCCACAGTCTGTGTAGTCAGTAAATTAAACCAGAACGCCAGAAACCTCAAATCCTCCTAGAATGCGAAGGTGTAGCTATACAACGAGCTTAAATTCTCTACTCACTAATTACCACCAAGTTGTTAGCAGTGGAAAGAGCCATCCCATACTAGCGTCTCCGGAGTGTCGGCGTCTAGTCAACTCTTTGGCTGCTGCTCGACGCAACGTTGACGCAACTGCGCAGCGACGCCATTTTCCATAGCGCTGACTAGTCGTCGATGCTCAAAAGACCCTAGTGTGGGGTGGCCTTCGAAACTGTCATTTGTTTCTCACCTGTCCCCACATTACATTATTGAAAACTACAATATTTTAGCAATAACTACTGAGAAAAATAATTCCCAGTAGTTACCACCAAGTCGCTTTAGTGGTGAGAATTTTTTCTTAGTTGTTACAAGTGATAAAAGGTGAGAAAAAAAATCAAATATCACTTCGGGAAGTCTGTGGAGACATCAGGAGGCTGTGCTTCTGGACGGAGTTAGATTGGCTAGACCTCACCTCATAACGCCAGGAATCTTTAAAAGCGTCCTCTACACAAGTGCATACACATGCTTGTAATCGTTTGCGTATGCACACGTACGTATAGCTGAAAAAAATATATCTTGAGAATGGCATATCGACCCTGCACTGACAGGTGGTAACAAAATATTCTAGTGTTCCATACGTAAATGACCAAATCTAGTTTTTATTCTAAAGTTTTTAAGGTTAAAGAAGGCTTAAAGAACACAGGATCGAAAACGATCATACATACAAATAAAATTAATCAAGTAAGTAATAAGTATACAAAATGCTTGAATCAAGATACTTTCCATATTTAAACTGCGTCCTCGTCATTACGGCAGCCAGATAGGCGAATATTTCAATGAATACATTACTGCATTATTCGCTAACTGGGTAATAAAGTCTTATCGTCCATCTGTGCAACTGCTGACAGTCTTCCGAGCTGATGTTTGAGCCCTTGAAAGGTATCTTGTTGCATTTGAGCGTTTTCACATTGTCTGATCAGACTCTAAAGAAGCAAAAAACAACTAGTGTTTTTTTTAATATTTTTATCCAGTTAATAATTTTATTGTCAATTCCACTAGACTTACCTATATCGACCTTATTTATTATTTTCCAGCTCCCGATATTTCGATGCAGTTACATGCAAATGTAACAAGATTGTTACCGGGTGCTTCAGTCGATATAAGTCTAGTGAAAGTAACCGTGAATCATTCAAAACTGTTAATAATTGTGACTTGTCCAAAATAAAACGATAATGCAAAAATAAAAGGACTGGATGCCATAAGGCATTCCCTAGCCAGCTGTCTTTCTTCAAGGGTCATCCAACATCCGATATCAGATCGGACAATATGAAAATTCTCTAACTCTGCACGAACAAAGTGTGGCAGTATCATTAAAAAGCTCAAATTTCCACGAAAATATGTTTATTGTGGCATTTCCACACTTATCACGTCACAGTGGTTCCCGAGTTAGCTTAGAAGAATTCTGGTGCGACATGAGTGGAGAAGAGCTCCCAGGTACGATTGCAGCGAGTATTATTGCCAATTAAAGCAATGGTTGATGTAACATAATAATATTCGCAGGCCCGTAATGTGAAACGGAAATGTGGACATGGGGATATTGAGGACATTACCGTCGAGTTTCCGTGGCTATGGCCAGGAAGTCACGTGTGTAATGAGCGGCGATGTCTTACCTAGATTACCTAGACGTGCCTACATTACACTTATATCTCATCAAAAACGTAAATGTGAAATTAGAGCCAAGTTTAATATTAAGAATATATGCGTCGTTGTTGACTTCGCCGGGTAAATATTTGAGATCTTAATCTAAAGTTCAAGATTTCACTTCGGTAGTTTTTACAGGCCATGTATTATACAAGCTAGGTATATGATATTTGTCTATGTTGCTTTTCTAAAATTTTGTGTATTGGTATAAAAACTAGTCAAGAAAAGTCCTGAATTTTAATAATTCCATTCCTTGTGAACTAGAACTTGGCACCCATATATGATATAGATCTAAATTTTTATGGCGGCGAGTCAACAATGACGCATATTTTTAATATTTAACTTGGCTCTCATTTCACGTTTATGTTGTAATTAATCTATCCCATTATCATTCAATTCATCATAGTTGATTTTGAAACTAAAATTCGTTTTTGCTATTACAAATTCGATAGGCGCTTAGTGTGTAAATAAAAACTGTTTTTTTTTGGAAAATATTACTAATTGTAAAAATATCATAGTTTCTTTATCTTAAGTTGGCAATCACACAATTGCCCAGCTGGATGCCAAATTTCAACTTGCTAGGTCATCTGGAAGTGGGTTAGGTTTTTGATGTTTGGTTCAGTCAGTCAGTGAGAAAAATCCCGATTGTATTGTATTGTATCTTAATAACCGTTGGAGCTATAGGTATTAATAAAATTTGGGGTCCTAGTTAGCCTTAAGGGTCTCAATAAATGCAATTTTCATATTTTTTAAATAGATTTTTAGTTACGTAAGGGTCAAATGGTTCGTATATTTGTAATATAACACACGGTCGACGCGTCGCTAGTTCTCTTCTTTTGAACTTGGCTTTGATACTTTTAAAGACACCTTGGAAAATTGTCACCATTACCGAGTTAATAAAAAAAATATGGGTAAGTGCATAACTGGTAACGTTTTGTAAGCTTTTCGACACCAGGTTGTTTTAATTCATTTATAATTGTTTTTACAATTATTGTACGTGGTTTTGCCTTCTGTTTATAAACCCCGATATTGTGTGAATTAACGATAATTGTGAGATAAAGAAGGATCAGCTAAAGGGCTCTCTAACTTTCCCAGCTTTTGCTAAAGGCTTTATCAACTGATTAGCGCTAATATGCGTTTATGAATCATGTTTTTTGACATCCGGTTATCCACGATCCTTGATCAATGCTCTAACTTTTTATGAATACGGCTGTGTACCTAAATATTATAATTTAAAAAGTAAATCATGAGATTTAGTGTATCTGGTATTTCATTCGCTGTAAAATCAAGCTTTATGCGACAGCCTGTAACCTGCAACCTCTAGTTATTTACGAGTCACTCAATGAAATATTAAACTTGTACAAACGCAGAAACTGCATAGAATTTGCTAATGGTTCCTAAGATTTATTGTTTTCAATTTGCATTATTTATTTGAGTACCATCGTCAGAATCGCTGATTATTTATAAGCCTTATTGCACCGTAATACGGTCTACTTAAGGTCAGGTTTGTTGATGGAAAACGGTAAAGGTTGCAGTGGTGTGACCCGATGGTCTTGCGTTTAATCGCTGACTTCTAAATGGCTTTTCAATACTGTAATATGATTTATTTGCTGATTTACGATGATATACTATTTTAGTATACCTAGTTGGAAAAAGAAATTTAATAACCAACTTTATATTATTAAAATTTCACTAATATTTGAAAACTACATTGCGCTGCAAAACACGTATAGTTGACGTAGGGGAGAAGCCCGCCAGGCTGACTTGGGACTGGGCAGGTCACGTCTACCGCATGCATCCGGATAGGAGGGCTAGTATAGCCACCAAGTACTGTATTTTAGAGGTGAGGTGGGGTTGCGTCGAAAGCAGGATTATTTTGAAAATGGCAAATATCGACTAAGAAGCACTTTCTACTGTAACGACAGTAAACAACATATTTACCTTGGTGAACGTAGCAGTAGCGTAAGTGTTGCTAAAATATAAAGTTCTTCTATTTTTTTATTTTAGTAGTATAGTAGTAGTAAACTCTGTATTATACAAAAACACATAGTAAAAGTAACTATAACCATTAGGAAAAACTAAGTACAAGGCGAACTGTTACTTGTCAATGCCCAGCTATGTGGTGTGCTCTTTTTTTTTTGTTATATACTACGTCGCGTCGGTGGCAAACTAGCATAAGGCCCGCTCGATGGCGAGCAGTTTCCGCAGCTTCAGAGGAGTCTCATGCACGTTGCCGACCCAAACACTCCGCACCCACGTTCCTCGTTGAGCTCTGGCAAGCTTACTCACCGGCAGGAACACAATACTATGAGTAGGGTCTAGTGCAGTGGTTCCTAACCTTTTCAGTTCTATCACCCCTAAGACTAACTAGGGATCCTGATTTTACCCCTCCTCCCAATAATCATCAATAGTTTTTCTTATAGGTCTAATCTTTGTTATTGAAATGCCAGTTTTACCCCCACGGAAGTAATTAGCCCTAGGTTAGGAACCGCTGGTCTAGTGTTATTTGGCTGCGGTTTTCTGTAAGGTGGAGGTACTTCCCCAGTTGGGCTGGGCTTTGCTCTAAATCTGAAATGTCATCCGCCGTGCTGTGCCTTACCACACAAAGCGAGATGATATTCACAATGCCCATACCTCTCTTATTATTATTTATTATTGCACCTATAACATTGCACGAGGCCATGCATTTATGGAGGAACCTGGTCTTCAATAGAAGGATGTCACGATCCTTAGCATTGAGGGAACGAAAAAAGACTTGTCGTGATGGAACCCTCGTTGCGCGAATTCAATTTGCGATTAAACATTAACAACAACAGCTACATACAACTTGAATTCGCTAATACCAAGATAAACATGCATAATGCAAGCGTTAACCACTATTAACCTCCGACACCCGGGGCCAAGCTTTTAAATCGCCATACAGTAGACGACGGGTTAAATGCGCATTATAACGTAATTACGTGAAATTGCTAGTTAGGGGATAGCCGAGACACCTGTCTTTAAATGCTACATTCGATACGCTGTAAATGACGCAAAGATATTGTTGCGTATACTACAGGTAGCACAAAATACCTATCTATAAATAGGTAGGTACTGTGAAAGTTTGAAACCTTAACAGTCTTGGTAGGTAACCTATACTCCTAGCGTAAATTTATTCGATAGCGTGACGTGATGTACGCGTTTGCGTTGTCTCATTTCGTATGGGTTTTGAGTTTCCAAAAGTCCCGCTTGGCGCACTGTTTCTAAATCCCATACAACGCAAGCGCGTATGTCACGTCACGCTATCGAATATATAAATTTACACTAGGGGTTCTGGTAACGATTATGTATTTGAATTCAGAACTATCGCCCTGCTAGATGAATAAATATCTGCAGGCGAGCATTCCGAAGGTGGCAACCATTATTAAGAGTAGTCGATGTTTGTGATCTTGCAGATTGATGAAAAAAAAAAAAACAGAAATCTGCGTTTTATTCTCCACCACAATCTAGGCGATATCCTTTTACAGTACCTAGGTGGATCAATCTTTTTAGAGTTCCGTAGCCAGAATGGCAAAAACGGATCCCATATTATAGTTTTTTTATTGTTATTCCGACTCCGACCCATCAGCCAGACGACAATAATATCATAGTTTGTTAGAAGAAACAATCGTTCTACGTTCTACTAATACGCCGCTTGCACCATCCCACTAACACGGGGTTAACCGGTTAAACCGTTAACCCAGTGTCAAATTGTACTGGTAACCATGGTAACTCCAGGTTTAGCCGTTTAACTCCGGGTTAGTGGCATGGTCAAGCGGCGCGAGGTAAACCCATAATCCTTTCCATTATTAGATAATCCAGCTTATGACTGACATAAAATGTATGCTTGCTTAATTTAAATACAGTGTTAAAAGTGACCTGGGCGACCATAACCGTGGCAACGAGTGACAATAAAAAGTTTATTCACCCACTTACATAGTTACAGATGGCAGTAGGCGAGATAGAATGCTCCTAGAACTAAAACTCGTTGGGGCAGAAAGGTTCATGAATAGCGGCTAAAACAACCGTGACACATGATTAGCAACATCACGATTCGTCACTAAAAAAGCCGTATAACGCTTCAGCAAATAAAAATAGAATTCATAAATATTTCTAACTCGATTTCACGAGTCAGCCCATCATTAGGCGATCCTTTTAAGGAATAATCGTTATTCGGTTACAAATCCTTAGTCATTAGCGCAGTAATCCGTTGGTTAACTGCAGAAACGATAATTTATAGCACAGCTACGTATAATGTTGCACAGAATACCCGCAGGGCCGGATTTGGGAGGTGAACCACTTGTCTATTCTCACTACATAAAACAAAAGTCCCCCGCCGTGTCTGTCTGTCTATATGTCTGTATGTTCACGATAAACTCAAAACCGAACGTATGTTCATGCGGTTTTTATCTATAATATCAATGTAGTGATTCTTGAAGAAGGTTTCGGTTTGTGTAATCAAATCGGTGCGAAGTCGGCGCGGGTCGCTTGATAACGATTCTGACCGAATTTTAATTTTTTCAGAAAGATATTTTTTCTACTTTACATAACACAACCGGGGTTTAAAACGGCGATTTTTCACCCCAACACACTTGAAAGGTTAATGGCCTGGTTCACAATGTTCAAGTAAGCTATTTGCCTCTTATCTGACTAATAAAGTCATCGTTGGCATTTTACAATCTTCAAATAAGCTTAACTGGTAGATAAAGTGCTAAGTTTTGTAGGAAGTTTTATTTGGCAGTTAATTTATTAGTTAATTAGCTATCCAATACTTTACTTGGATATGTGCAAAGGTCCTAAGTACGAAGATGTGTATTCACAACTAAGTTGTGTGAGTTGAATTGAATGGTGCGTGCGCAAGCGCGATAGTTACAATAGAATCCATCTATAAGCTAACATTGTACTGACATGAACAGAACAGTGTGGGGGTATCTTTACTATCGTCATATTTTCATAGAAGTTTCAAATTAATTATGAAATTTCCACACTTTGTGATTTCAAATGCCTTGCAGAGCTAGCTTGGTAGGTACATATTTAACTTTATACTGTATACTGAACTTGGTAAATATATATAAATAAATAATAATAATAATACAATAAACTGTTCACGGCCGCAGATATTTTCAATGCAAGCAGAGTAAGTTTCCAAAAACAGATACTTGAAATTCTAGCTGAGACAACTCAATATCTCTGTAGCATTACCTTATCTATATTATGTATAGTTCTTTCTTAGTGAGAGCGTTTTAGGAGGTAGGCGCACATCTATTGAACTGTATAACTTATCATTTATACTATTATTGTACTTACTTCTGCGGCGGTATCATGGTTCCATTTTTATCACTTGTCACAATGCCTGTCACTTTCGCGCTTACATACTTGTCAGAACGTGACAGGCATGGTGACAAATGATAAAGAGCCGACCATCTTAGCCCTACTGTTGTTTCTCCAATAAAGAAAATAAAATAATATGGTAACTTATTGTAACCCATATTCCGCAAATAAACAATCGTTCGTTAATTAAGTTTGATCGTCACAAATACGGCCCTGGATACCTAGCTCATTTCAATAATTACTAAACGTAGTTTCTACCTCATTATACCGGCAACTTGCAAATTGTATGGCATTCTACTTGATCAGACCCACTCGTTCGGTATTGATTAAATTTTATGTAAAATTGCTAAACATAAACATGTTGGTAAGTGCTATGAATCGTGTTGTGCCGGGTATTTTATATTGATTTGTATTGTTGTTAGAAGGTTGTTCAAGGATAATTATCAATAAGTAAGAGACATTGGCTGACCAGACCAAGTAAGAGCCTTATCACACTGGCGATTTACGGGAGAGTTGAGCGAGGCGAGTTCGTAACGATTTCGCCGCGAGCGCGTAACGATCTCGTCGCGAGCTCGAATTGAAACCTAACTGCTATGAAATGTGAAAAAAAAATGTTTAGGTGTCGATAAGTAAACAAAGCCCTACTTGTAAGTAGACTAGCTAGAACAGCAAAACTGAGCCTTATTGAATTGTAGGCTATTTCAAACTTATATTGAGACATCAAAATTATATCTAAATGATTTGTGTCGCGCATGCATTTCGCTCTTACTTGTCCGTGCATGTATTGGCACGAGCGAGACGCACCATCTTTTAAATACCATTTTGATGTCACAATATACGTTTGTATTGGCCTCCATACTTATCTAATATAATAATTGTTTCATAAGATTCCACAATCTTCAGGCAGGCATTCTTCTTTTCATATGCTCTTCGTTTCATTGGCAAAAGTAAGTGTGAAGGAACCTACTTTATGCAGTGTACTAATAATCTGAACTAACCGCCCGATTTGAAGAATGATTAGACACGTTTAAGATCTTGGAAAGATCGATAACTAAACGACATATCAAAATTGACGTTTATTTCGATTCCGCTATAAAAAAATAAAAAAAATAAAAAAATAAAAATAAAAATCATTTATTTCGGACGACACAATCCATATTTTGTTAGTTCAAATATACTTAAATTACTATGTTAGTACCTAAACTAAGATGTTGGGAGGTCCAGTGCCTAATTAATGCACTGTCCCATCTCCCTGCCACGACGGCCAGGAGACTGTGGCGGCTGTCGCGCACCCTTCGGAGCGTCGCGGCGCAGCGCTTGCGCATCGTCGCGTGGAAACCGTCCACATGCGCGTCGGCGAACATGCCCGACGCACTGCAGTATCGCGGCAGCCGCAACAGTACCCTGAACGCGTCATTGTACTGTACACGCATGGCATTCATAGAACGCTGCGTGTATCTCGTCCACAGGCTGCAGGCGTACAGCGAAGTACAATACGCTCGAAAAAGTGTTATTTTAACTTGCGCTGTACACCTGCTGAACCTACGGGCGACCATATTAGCCCTAATAGCTAATGCCCTACGCTCGCGTTCGATGTCCGCGTCGTCACGCATATCGTCGGTGACCAAGTACCCAAGATACTTAAAGGAATAAACCCTCCTCAGTTGTACGCCATTCAAGCGAATGGGTGGGACGTATGATGGGCACTTGCTCCCCGCCTTAAAAACCATGTACTCACTTTTCGCGACATTATATCGTAAGTTATGTTTTGGGCATAAGACTCGCACTTCTCAATTAGTATTCTTATACCACCGATCGATGGGCTCAACAGTACCATGTCATCGGCATAACTTATATTATTAAAGCACACCCTATCTATATGACAACCAACATGAGTACTGCTGAGCTCACCGATCAGGGCATCCATATACAAATTGAACAGCTTGGGTGAGGTCAACCCCCCCTGCCTCATATGATCCCAATAAAATCTATGTACGATATTTCTAACGTCAAAGTGACATTGGTTGCTCGAATCGAGCTGCATCTGCCAATTATATGACATACAAACGATATCTAAAAGATAATTTATCTAAACCAGAACTTATCGTTATCGTATCTCATTTTTCGCATCGGGCCGTAGAAACATTTTTACTTCAAAATGTTATCGCATTACCCCAAGCTTCTGCGAAGCTCTTTCTAATGCTAAAAAATACGAAGTGTATGTTGTATATCATTAGGCGCCGGATGCGTGCGCGGCGCGGAGCGGGCGTTTGCGTAATTGCGCCGCCGCGTGCGCAGCCCTGTGTGTCGCTTGCCGAGTAGTCCGAGCACTTGCCTCGGGTATACCAGTATAGCTGGGACCTCGGGATGTGTAATAGTATAGGCTACTTACTATATTAGGTATAAATATTGCGTCGAATGAAGGTCCAATCATTTGTATAGGGAGTAGATGTCAGATTAGTAGATTTTTTTAAAAGTTTTGTACATTCATTTATTTAGCGCCACTTGCACCATTCCACTAACCCGGGGTTAACCGGTTAAACCTACACTTACCATGGTTACCAGTACAATTTGACACTGGGTTAGGGGTTTAACCGGTTAACCCCGGGTTAGTGGGATAGTGCAAGTGGCGCTTAGAAATGTAACAGGTATGGGAATTGTGGATGTCTTCTCGCTTTCTGTGGTAGGGTACAGCACAGCGGATGTCATTCCAGATCTAGAGCAGAGCCCAACTGGGGAAGTACCTGCACCTTACAGAAAACCGCAGCCAAATAACACTAGACCCAGTAGGGTAGGGTATAGGGGCTATGAGTACATAGTGTTGTGTTCCTGCCGGTGAGTAAGGATGCTAGAGCTCAACGAGGGGGGGAGGGCAACGCGCATGCTACTCCTCGGGAGTTGCAGGCGTATGCCTGTTTGCCACCGACGTAGTATAAAAAAAAATATTAATAATAAAAATACGGAAAAACAAATTCCTTCAATCCTTTTCTAGGCCCAACCACAAGAGACTGAACTGTCATAGGGATCATCATTCGGCACGAAAAGGTACCTATAGCTTTGCTTCTGAAGCAGGAGTACCCAAACTTTTTTGAGTCTCACTACGCTCCACATTAAGGATAATTAAAATTTGTTCGGAGTAATTAACATTCCACAAAAAACATTTCCTGTGAAGTGTTGACAACACTTACGTGCGTGGCGTGTCAGTTTTTACACTCAAAATGTATTAGAGCTCGTAGTTGGTGTAGCCGCCGTGCAGGTCAGAATGACGACGACTCGAATAAAACTTCGATTCTTAGTGAAGTGTTATAATTTTCCATTACTGGTTACAGGGGTTTAATTGCCAAAACTGTTAAATGTAGAAAGTGGTTGGTTGTTGATAGTATGGAAGATGATGAGAAGAGTGATCTTGTAATATCTGATCAGTACAAAAGGTGGTATTTAGGTGCTTCTAATTGGCTGCAATACAGAATATGTGGAGCGCTCCTATTGGTGCTTTTGAAAAGCCTCCGAATACTAGCCGAGCCCGACGGTTGCGTTTAGCTACTGCATTGGGAATATTTTTATATATTAATAAGTTGCATTCGCAACAGTAGGTACCAACTCTTTATGTCTAACTTTACAAGCTCTATCTCTACAAAGCCAGCATCTTGGTCAAACAGTACGGTTTGTCACAATTTTAAAGACCTGTATTACTAGTGTTGACCTGTGTTACATGTGACTGCAGCTAAAATGGAATAGGTATACGAAACGTTACCACAAAAAAATGCTACCACGTCAGGATCTAATGTTGGCATGCTTACTGTTTGATGTAATAAACACTCAGACTCCAAGCTATCTGTACAAAAAACTGGTTTGGTCAACAAACAGAAGCTGTCACTCGGTTAGAGCCCCGCGTATTCTGATGCTACAGCCTCAAAAATACCGTGCTGCTGCCTTTAGGGGAAGTTTTAGGTATCGGGCCACCAAATGTTGGAACAACATACCTCCACCAATAAGAATATTAAAAAGTAAGCCTCAATTTAAAATTAAATTACGCCAATACCTATTAGAAACCCAAAAACGAAGTGCCTAAAACTTAAGCCCACCTGACCACACCATTACCTGCCGTTACCTATCCACTTGCGCTCACATCTTATAAATTAATAAGTATAATAACTACGTGTCATATTTTCTTGCAAATATTTACAGTACCTACATACTTACAGTACAAATATATGTAATATGCATATATATTTATACATATAAGTACATTGACTAGCGCTGCAAGAGCAATTCCTAGCTGAGCAACTTTTCAAATCTCGAATTTTTGAAGCTATGTTTCTGTCGCGCTGCGGTGGGCGGGAGCCGGAGCTATCTAAGTGTGAGTGCGCGCACACAGACGCGAGACTCGTGCGCTCGCTCATTGCGCGCCGTTCCGTCGACATCGCCCGCGAGCCGGACGGATTTTATTCTGCGCTGCCCGACGCAAGTTGTTTTTGTTGTTACGACGTAATATTGTTTTTCATTTTTATATTATACTGTATCTATTACACCCTAATACCAAACACCCTATCACCTGTACTAAATGTATTTTACACCTATGATGACGAAATAATAAATGATTGATTGATATTAATTACCATATAGGTAAAAACTGCAAAAAAGAATGATGTCTCAGCTTCGGTTGTCGTCGTACAGTCAAGTGCAAAAATATGTATCGAAAGAATGGTCTCATAAATATGGTACTACGCTCTTATTTTATTACACTGGAATAAGATGCTATGGGACATATTTTTGAGTAAGATGTATACACCCATATTTTTACACTTGACTGTACCTATCCGTATCAGTAAGTTGGGAGTAATCATGGTGTGATGTGAATTTTTTTAAGTAGGTATAATATATACCTATGGTTAAACTACAATCTATTTAACTTGTAGTACGATGGGGCTAAACTTGGGCCGCCTTATTGAAGAACGTATCGCAATGACAATCTGGGTAAAGTATGTTGGGATAATGCCGGACAATTTTGGGACCAATTGAGAGAACTCGTGAAAAAATGTTTTTTCGAGATCTCAACACGTGACAGATTCTTGAAGTACGTAGCGAATCGTTAAATAATAACCGTAGATTCGGCCTGAATTTTGGTAATCTTCAATATAGAACGGTTTTAGTTTTGTACCTGTGTAAAGATGAGACATACTTTTTTTTAGGGTAACGAGTGTTTTGCCATCAAGGGAACATTGGATGGTGAAAAAAAGTTGCTTCTAATGGAAAGAGAATAAGGTATCACAAAGAAATAGGTCCGGTGTCTACCCTTTTGTATCCGATCTTAACCCTGATACAAAAATTGGTAAAATTGTGGCTCTCAAACTTTGATACCTATGTCATAAGGCAATTTGATAAGTAAACAATGTGCTAAGAAACCTCTTATTGTAAGGTTTACCCGAAGTAATAAAAAAAACCACTAAAATAATAGATACGTTGTACAAGTTTTGACAATTTAAGATTTCGTGAACTGTACAGGTTTAGGGAAAGTGTAAAATGTATTGTTTATTGAATGGAATGTACTGGAAGATATTAAGTACTTAAGTAGGAGGGACAAAAATCAAAATAAAAAATAATCGTGCCCAGTCATTTTTAATGAAGGTCGCAAAAAAAATAAGAATCAAACTTAGAAATCAAAAAGACTAAGTAGTTCTTTAAAAAGGTCAAGGTCACTGAGAGCCCATCTTGAAGTATGGAAAATAATTTAAATTGCGATTTTGTTGGTTTAATTTTGCAATTATGTATATATATTATATATATATATATATATATATAGTTGATATACAATCTTTTTTTTTGATAAAATGTAAGGATCGTATGTAAAGAGTAAAGTAAATATATAGGAAAAGAGAGCCCTCATGAAGCATTTTAAGGAAACTAATTTCGAAGCCCTATCTCTATTTTGTATCCGAAACTAGCAATGTATGTATGCGTGCAGATCTACATATGCATCCGTATGTGTAGGTACATTATTGCGAAAAATTGCTCTTTTGCTATCTATTTTACTCGATTTTGTTATAAATTTCAACATGTATCATCATCCCTATACAATATAAAATACTCTTTATTGCACACCTCAATAAAAAAAAAATACAAAAGAAAACATACACATAAGCACAGGTAAACAACATGCGGTCTTATCGTTGAAAGGCAACCTTTGGGTTACGGAAATTAAAAAAATTACATTGTCAGTAACCGTCGCGCTGGTAGTGGTACTGGATAAAAATAATGGTACGAAAGTGTGATCAAGAAAACAATAAATGTGATAATTAAGGTCAGTAGGTAAATTGAAAAAATTTAAAGTCTGATAATCACTGCTGTTTTTTAAATAGGTAAAGATCTGATTGTTTCTGGTCCGATCTTTACCTGGAAGGGTCAAGATCGGATATCGGTCTGCAGCAGTGCTAGGTCTGTTAACACAATTACAAAAACAAACACAGTTTCATCACAATACGCAAAATAAATTACAGAGCGAAGATCGGATAGAAGGAAGAATTCGCGAAATTTACCTTGCTCTCTGTGATTGCACATAGCACAAGCCCGACTCCCTGAGCGACGCGGGGACACTGACAGTCGAGGCGCAATGAAATGGCGTCTTACACAATGTTGCCAACATTAAAAAATAAAGCCAAATTAGGGGGAAATGAATGTCCTACGTTCTTCACCCGCATCCGGTATTTAGCCAACATACCTTAATCGTTGAACCGCCGCATTTCAAAATGGCCCTTATTTTGATATCGGCTAGCCGTAATGTAATACGGCGGATTATACAATACGACTGCGATACTTATATATAAATCCCCTCGTCAATGTAATTTCATTAAATTTGCTATCTAGTGGCAAACATCAAAGTAGTTATCTTTTACTTGTGACGCACAAGTGTGAGCAATGTAAAATACTATATTTCTAAAAAAAATTGCCTACTACGTAATAAAAGAAAATGTGATTATTAAATTATAATACGAAAGGTGGTCAAATCGCAAAATGCTGTCGTTTTATTTAAAATAATGAAATAATTAGACCAGTTCCGAAAGTACCGGGAAATCCCGGTTCTTTAAAACAGTACCGGTTCTGCAATCCCTAATAAGGATGTTATGCCCATCACTATTCCTTCTGTGTACGTATATTTAGAAACTGTCTCCGCCTCCAATTCGTGCGATAAGGACAACTGCAGCTCGGACCGAAATTCACTCGCAAAAAACTCAAAAATCGAGGTTTCGCTCTCGACTGTTTCCTCCTCCAAAACGCAACTAATCATTATGAAATTTTGGAAATTGCAAGAGGAAGAAATAATCTATGCCGCTATGTTTTGATTTTTTGGATATTTTTTGTCATATTTGTATACTGTGCCTTTTTTTACAGCCAATTCAATTTAGCCGTTTTTGCGATTTTCGAGGCGCTGTATCTTTCTTCAAAATAAAATAATCCAAAAAAGCAAAACATAGCGGCACAGATATTGATGATATTGATCTTATTTGAAAAAATCACTGCTCTAGGTTAAAAATCCAGGGAGGAATCAGTCGAGAGCGTTTGTATGGAAAAATCGCAACTAGGAATTCCTCTTAAGGTTCTGACGGAAGATCAGCGCTGTGGTCTCCGCAGCATTTATGCTGAGTCAGCGCCTATTCTTTACCACAACACATGACCCTCTACTAATATCTCTACTAATCTAAAAATAAGACACGTAATACATTGTTATTGATATTAGTGTCAAATTGTATGTTACTTTTTCTTTGTCTATTGTCAATTTTATTTTTCTCTTGTTATTTGTTTGTGTCACAAAGCATGTAAGTTGTGGTTGAATAAAGATTTTATCTATCTATCAAATAAGTGCGGAAAATCGGAAATTCACGACGAGCGGTGACAAATTAAAACACGACGGAGTGAGTGTTTAAAATCGACACGAGCTGGGAATTACCTATTTCGCACATGTATTACATAATGTACGCATTATGCCATACATAATGTATTAACACAAATTGAAAATGCGCTCCGGCGCGGCACCACTCCAGCCGGTCGGTGGGAAATGAATCACAATACGGCTGCCATAAATTTAATTAGCAATCTTGAGGCCTTTTTCGAGGGATTGTATTGATTCGAATCCTGAGTTTTTGTCTTTCACTTGAAAGAAAAAAAATCAACAAAAAAGGTCTATTACAAATAATGCACAAAAGCTAAAAATATGAAAATTGCTTCCATAACTCGACAATATCGTATGTATCCATTACTTTTTTTTAAACGTACAAAAAATTAAATGTATAAACACAATATCCGCACTCCCGGGCACGCACTTCGATCTCGCTCACGCTTACGCTCAAAAAGAGTGCGAGAAGAACATGAACTTACTGGGCATTAAGAATTTGGATAGATTTCTCTAAGACTTTCATCATACGAAATGAGTACAAGGTTTTAACATGCCGATAAGGATAAAGTACGAAAATAAACCTTTTAAGTTTATATTATGAAATCCATAGGAAAGTTGCTTAACCTTAAAGGATGACTCACGCTAGAACAGCCCGGGTCTGGGCCTAGGCAACTGACACTTCGTTTTCTATGATATGGATGCTTCGGCCCGGACTCGGGCCATTCTAAGGTGAGACATCCTTTACTCATATAAAAAATATTTTTGACCCATTTATGCTAGCCCACCTGAGGCGAGCACTCGCCTACTCTCGAACAGCAACAAGAACACAGCTTCTAACTTATTTGGTGTGAAATGAGAACAATTTGACTCGCTGAAGATTTATGAGTTAAGATAATGACTCTAGGTAGCGGGCAAATTGTTTTACGATGTGTTTGAGCTGATCCGATTTTGTTTTTTTACTTGATTGTGGGTAATTTTGATTGAAAGGGTCGTGTTTTTGATTTTATTTGTGGCAAGAAATTAATAGGATCCCTTTATTATTATATTTTTTATGCGTTTTTCTAAGTAGAAATGATTTCCATAGATTGTGTTTTGACGGTTAGGTATTGAGTTTAGTTTTTACCTATTATAGATTTTATCCCAAGCCCTCTCGCGCATTGAGAGGAGGCCTGTGCCCAGCAGTGGCACGTATATAGGCTGAATTATTATTATATTACTTATATTATAGATTTTATAACAACTTTAATAATGAGATGACTAGAAACTTTGTGGGGGCAAAACATACTACTGAGCATACATACTTTCTGAGAAATTATAACCCTGTCTGCAGGTGTAAGTATTTATAATGATTATTATACTTACACCTCGCAGAAGTAAGGTGTAACTTTAATTCATTCCAACCCCAAAATCGGGGCTTTTATTTCGGTTTTATAGAAATGTATGATCCGATTATTCCGATAAAATGTCAATGTTTTCGTATTATTTAAATATTTTATGGGATTTTGATGTTGGTTTAATTATAAGATGTTCTATAAATGTGACCTCCATGTTATCCTCGCGTACGGCTAAGCGTTGAATCATGTATACTCGGAATAACAGGCCAATTCAAGTTTTAGTTATTCGATTTGTTTCAGATATGATACTTATCTCTCAGTGTCAAAAGTGACATTTCTTCAACCAAAAACGTCATTTTTGACACGGACAGATCAGTATCATGTCGGAGAAGGATCGAATAATTAAAGCTCGAATTGGCCTGTAAGTTGTTTACGAGTTCAAACTTCCAAGTAACTGGACTGCTGGCAATGCATTCTTTCAAACGTAATAACTGATAATGATATCTATAAAATGACAGCTCTAATGACAGTAAACTAGGGCTTCAATTTTTTAACGACCAATGGAAGAATGTGGCTCGGTGTGATGGGCAAAGTAGCCTATTTACTAAATATAGATTACTGGGAGATAAGTTAAGACATAAACCAATGATTACGTGCAACCTCGAGATACGATTGCATGTACCAAAGACGAATAGGTAGTAAGGATTGTAGATCTGTATACAAAATCATGTAGCTCATTATTGTTGATAAAACCTTTGGGAGGCCTCAGTACCATATATTTTGCACGCTTTTTGTCATCTGCTCGACTCCGTAACGCTATCAGAGTTTTCATAAAACGTATCTAAGAACAGCTAGAAACTCTGCTTTCAAATAAAAATAACGGCATCCAAATCGCTTCAGCCGTTTAAAAGCTACGATGTCGCAGACAGATACACATATTACTTGACACCCTTTTTTTGCGTCGGGGGTTAAAATGGACGCCGAGCTCAAAATCAAAAGATGCACTTACTTGGGATTGTGCGAGCGCACATAAGGTTAAATAAATGAAGAAAAGAAGCCTTTAGTTTAGGACTTAGCCTTTAATAACTATGTATTACATAGTATAAAAATTGTATAGAAAATGGATCGCGGCCGCGTGTGTTCGGTCCGGCGACCTGTGGCGAAATAGAAAGAGCGTCGGCTGCGCCGGTAGCTGGTGGCGGCTTGGCGGGGTTCCTCACCCTCACGCTCGTCTGATGACGTTGTGCGCAGCGGCGCGGACATGCTGGGGGCCCTTGAAAGCCCTGCTTTCAAGAATCATGAAGAAGGCATATACGGTTCAGAGCCCGTCTGACAACTCCTCGCACGGTATCAATATCTGCGACTCGTGGTACTCCGTCTGAGCCAGTATGAAGCTTCAGCACTCTGCCCAGACGCCATAACATTGGGGGTTGATTTTCCTCTTTAATAAGGACTAGGTCTCCCTGCTGCAGATCCCTGGCGCGCGTTCTCCATTTGGAACGTTGCTGCAGCTCCATGACGTACTCGGACTGCCAGCGCTGCCAGAAGTGCTGCCTTATCTGCTCCAGCCGATTGAAGCGGTCCAAGTTGCGAATGTTGGCTTCCGTCAGGTCCGGGGCCGGAAGCGACGTCAGTGGCCTGCCAAGGAGAAAGTGCCCGGGTGTGAGCGCTGCGTAGTCTTTGGGAGAGGAGGAAAGGGGGCAGAGAGGACGACTGTTAAGGACAGCCTCAATTTGAGCAAATAAAGTCGAAAGCTCCTCAAATGTGAGGTGCGTGTTCCCTAAAATGCGCTTAATATGAAATTTTGCTGATTTAATGCCAGCCTCTACATAACCGTTAAAATTAGGAGCGTAAGCCGGGGAGAATTTAAATTCAATGTTATGATCACCTGCAAACTCTAATATAGGGCCAGAATTTTGTTTGAAAAAGGTATTAATCTCCTTGGCAGCGGCAACAAAGTTTTTGCCGTTGTCACAGTAGATTTCTTTTGGCTTACCCCTACGTGAAATGAAGCGGCGCAGGGACAATATGAAGGCGTCCTTAGAAAGTTCACTCACTGCCTCCAAATGTACACATTTAAATCTAAGACATATGAAAAGACATAAATAACATTTTGTTATCTTACAGCCACGGCCTCGCCGATCAGTGATCATAAATGGACCTGCAAAATCGACAGCTATAGTAGAAAATGGGAAGCCGGGCGTGACACGTTGTGATGGCAAATTGCCCATTATATTGGACATTGTTCGGCCATATTGCCGAATACAAATGACACATTTGCGAGCCGTGCGTCGTGCTAAGTCCCTACCCCCAATGGGCCAGAACTGCTCACGCACGGATGCCAACATGAGTTGAGGTCCCGCATGTAAGAGGCGTTTGTGTTCGTAAGTGAAAATTAGTTTTGTGAGTGTGTGTTTGGAACAAAGAAGTATGGGATGTTTTACAGAAAAGTCATATCTGGATTTACCTAGTCTGCCCCCTACTCTCAGGATCCCCTGAGAGTCAACAAATGGAGCTAATGAAATGAGACGTGATTTAGGGCTTAGTTTTTTGTTATTTACAAGTGTAGGTAAATCTACAGGGAATGATTGTTGTTGTGACAGCTTCACCAAAACAGTTAAGGCATTTTCAAGTTCTATTGCACTTAGCGGGCCCTTCAAACATTGCTTTTTGCATTTGATATTGATGAAGCGTAATACATAGGCAATAATCCTTTTAAATTTACTTAATTGCGAGTACTTATGGAAATCTATGAGAACGTCCCCTTTGTGTTCCACATTAGTCAAAAATGAAGGGTTCGCTGTTTTAAATTCAGGTAAATCATGGGTCACATAGTTAGTATTAAGAACTGGCCAATTTTCCTCGGGTTCTAGAAGAAAGGATGGGCCATGCCACCACAACTGTTGAGACTGTACATGCTGAGGGTCGATCCCGCGAGATGCAAGATCGGCAGGATTCAGAGCTGTGGGGACATGGCGCCACGCCGAGCTCCCGGTGAGCTCTTGAATAGCTGCGACACGGTTCGCGACATACGTTTTTAATTTTGAGGGACATGTATTAATCCATGCTAATACTACACTGGAATCGGACCAGTAAGTACAGCGTGCTATAGGCTTGCGAGACGCTTTGCTTACCGTCGAAGCAAGGCGACTGGCAAGAAGCGCCGCAGCAAGTTCCAATCTCGGTGTAGTCGCAGAACGCGTCGAAGTCACGCGTGATTTAGAGCAAAGCAAATTTACAGTTTGTTTGCCCGAGGGAAAGGTGGCTTTGATGTACATACAAGCGCCATACGCAGCTTGCGAGGCGTCAGAGAAGGAATGAAGTTCAATAAATGAAGGTGAGTCACTGTTATCAAATATGTTCCTGGGCACAGTAAGAAGCTTCAGGTATTTTATGTTATCTATGAAGTGTGCCCAGGCTCGCTGAATTTCAGGGGGCACTTGAGTATCCCAATCCAATTTAAGAGACCAAAGTTTCTGTAAGAGAATTTTGGGTTTGACAGTACACAAGGTCAAAAGGCCCAAAGGGTCGAATATCTTAAATGTCGTGGACAAAATAGACCGTTTAGTTACTTTATCAGGTGAAGCACTACTATCGTCAATATTAAAATGAAGTGTGTCTTGCGTAGGATTCCATAATAATCCTAGCGTATGAAGTGATTGACTCAATACAAGACTGTCATTTTGTATATTTTCTAATTCAGAATTAATCAGAAGTTGAGAGTTTGACCTATATTTTCGCAAGTTAAAGCAACCCCGAGACAGCGAATTAGATACGGCTTGTTTAATATTAAGTAAGTCAGACTCTTCATCAGCTCCGGTAAGTAAATCATCACAATAGAAGTCGTTTTGGATTATCGTTTTGATAGATGAATCAGCTGACTCCTCACCGAGCTGCCACAAGCATCTGGCTGCCAAGAAACTGGCACTAGAGAAACCGTAAGTCACAGTATTAAGTCTAAGCGTTTTAATAGGAAGAGATTCATTTTCACGCCAAAGAATCAACTGAAGGTCGCGATCTAGCTCGTTCATAACGATTTGTCTGTATTGCTTTTCTATATCACCTGACAAAACGTACCTATAGTGACGAAATCTCAATAAAATGTTGAACAAAGAATCTTGTATATTTGGCCCCACAATTTGAAGGTCGTTTATAGAGTAACCTGACTTCGTGCGCATGGACGCGTCATATACTACGCGCAATTTAGTAGATTCACTCGAGCTCTTTAACACAGAGTGGTGGGGCACAAAAAATGAGGTGTGAGGCCTTTCTACGATAGAGTCAGAAAGATGCCCAAGATCGCGGTATTCCTGCAAGAAATCAGAGTACATTTTCTTATGTTCCAGGTTTTGGTTAAGACGTTTTTCTAAGCTAAGAAGGCGCTTTTTTGCAAGGAAGTAAGAGTCGCCTAAACAGTCAGGCGTGTCAATAAGGGGCAATCTAACACAAAATTGACCATTTTCTAATCGAGTTGTGTTCTGAATAAAGTGCGATTCACTTTCGGTTAAAATAGGTTTAGATTCATGATGCTTGGGAAAGTCTTCGTACTCCCAGAACTTTTGAAGCTGTGAGTTTAGGTCAGTGTCGCTCTGTGTGGCCACAAAATTGCACGAAATCGTTTTATTTAGAGGCTTGCCCTTAGTTGGCATGCGGCCTCCTATTAGCCAACCTAACTCGGAGTTGTAAAGAGTGGGAAGATTGTTCCCTAGAGGGCGCTTCTCTGTGCCGATGATGGCCCAGAAAACTTCAGCACCCAATAAGACGTCAATTTGTGAAGGCTGATTAAATGTTGGATCTGCTAATTTGATTGATGATGGTATATTAAGATGGTTCACAGAAATGAAGTTCTCAGGAAGACGTTGAGTTATACGAGGAAGTACTACAAAGTCGAGATCGCAAACGAATGTACTCTGCCTTGATTTTATAAGAGCAGAGCAGCGTTCTGGAATGATGTTAATAGGGATGTCCATGACGGCCGTGATGTTGTCATTAGAACGATGAGAAGTCAGCTGAAGACGCTGTCTTAAGTCATTAGTCATCATACAGCTCATACTACCATTGTCAATCAGTGCCCTCACTGTAACTACTTTATTCGTCTGCGGGTTAACAATATTTATTATTGCAGTACATAGCAAAACCGCAGACGAGGATACTGCTGACATAACAATTGAAGAAGAGGAAGAGCTCTCAGCACCACCGTTGTTGTCACCAGAAGGGCTAACAGAAGCTGGCGATGTGGGTGTGTTAGTGGTGTGTTTGTGTAGGCATGTGTTATGACGCCTCTTACATACGCGACATCCTCCCAGTCGACAGCGCGCCGTGTCGTGGTCGGGGCGCAAGCAGTTGAAGCAGAGCTTGAGCTTTGCAGCCTGGGCCCACTTTTCGTCGGTCGTCAGACTGCTGAAGACCTTGCAATCGAAGATACGATGCTTCCCCTGGCACACGACGCACGGCCGCGGTGTCTTTTCAATAGCTGAAATGGCAAATGATTTACTTTGAGGCATTTCTGATTTTAATTGAGGCTTAACTTGTTTATCCCTTTTTGATCTATACAAAGTTTCCAAAACATCAGCTCGAGATTTCAAAAATTTTTTGAATTCATCTAATGAGGGTAATTCGACTAAATTATTGCGATATTCTTCCCATTTTGTACGAGTAGCTTGGTCCAACTTCGTTGTTAACATATGTATGATGATGGTGTCCCACTGATCAGTAGGCTGGCCGAGCGTCTTTAACGCCCGCAAGTTTTTGGTCACATGATCACTAAGATACCTAAGTGCCTTATCGGATTCGCGCTGCAAAGGTTCGATGCTAAATAAAGAATTAAGATGATTAGTAATAAGTTGACGATTATTATTATATCATTCGCACAAAAGGCCCCTTCCTCCGGAATAATTATCAGCTGATACTTCTAAATTTGAAATGACGCGCGCTGCTTCTCCTTCAAGGTATGATGTTAAGTAGTGAAACTTATGTATAGCCTTAATTCGGTCATTTTTATGAATAAGAGACTCGTAGGTGTCGCGGAATTCAAGCCATTTAAAGAAGGTGCCATCGAATTTATGTATTTGAATTAATGGCAATTTAAAACCCAAAGAGTCGTGATCATGACAGCGGTGTGAGTTGGAATTTGATGATGAATCTTGATCGGCGTCATGAAAGGTCTCCTTAGGTTTACATACCTCAATGATAGATTGGGCTGTCGCTATGGCAAGATGAAGACTTTCCTCAATACTGTCCCTTTCGGCAAGTTCATCCGCGAGGTTGCCTTCATTCAGGACCTCTATACGAGTTTGCATGACCTCAAATCTGTTACTAAGGTCTAAGAATTTATTCAACTTTAAAGTTAATTCATTGATTTGAATAGAAGTCAATGCGGCATCTCTGTCAAAATTATCCAAAAACCGAGTAAATTTGGTTATCTGTCCCTTTATAGAACTCCGTTTGACCTTTAGAACGTCTAAGGATTCCGTCGTTAAATGCGGTATCGTAAGGGACAGTGGTGAAGCCGATTTAGTGTCTTTCGACATGTTCTAAATGTAATTATATACGTCAAACAATAAAAATATGCAATCAATGAAGTAACTTATATTACGGCAATAAAATAAGTAAACAAGTTGAACAAATTACCGTTAAAATATTAAGATAACTAAAATTGCAAAAACGGCTTACGCTCCTTATTGTTATCGCGCTGTGGAATGCGGCCGACTAGGATACGGCGGAGCACTGCGCCGGTTGCGCACGCGCTGGATGCACTTCAGAGCCTCGACGCGGGTTCGTTCCCGGGGCAGTAAATTACTGAAATGCGTATAAATAAAATATTGACTATGCGAGCGTAAGCATGAAGTGAAGTGCGAAGCAGGGATTTGTGCAATTGAAATAAGGGAAAATAAGACGTAAGGCTTTATTTTATGCTTTATAATTAAAGGGGCATGAAAAGGTATGCTAGAAGACGGTGTATAATTGGCAGGCAGACAGTAGGTATTTAGATAAGACGTATAAGGAGAATATTTGCGCAAAATAAATAAATGGGCAAGCAGATCACTACGTAGGATGCAATAAATCGGTATTAAATTGTCGGATGCTGTAAGAGAATACAGATTAATCACGATGTAGCTACTTTTCAAAGAAGAGCTGCCATTAAGCACATGTGGCGGTGCAAACCGCTTAAGAAGCAAAGTAGCGTTTTATGCAAAGAAAAACAATTGACAAGATGCGTTTATAGGATTATATTACGATTACGATGATCGAAGAAGATGAATAAGATGGTCATAAATGATGCAAGAAGGACGTACTAAGTTCACACACGTTATGATGAAGTGCTATCGTCTTTATATGCTCAAATTGAGAGGGAATAAAAGAAGGAAAATGATGGGTAAGCTCACGGCACTCTCCTTGTAAAGATGTTCCAAGCGTACGGCGCAGTGTCCACCGTCCGGCCGACCTTTGCACCTAGACGCCGCGTCTCCGGCGCACGAATTTCTTCTCAAATCGTTGCTAACTCGTCCAGGTTCCCGTCGTAATCTTGACCGCTGTAGTTCTTCGCGCGATTGACGAGCTTCGGGACAGCTAGGCAGGAAGATTCTTGGCTTGGGGGTCCACAGTTCGGTCGGCGACACGTGGGCGTTTCGCGGCGCGAGTTACGTTTCCGCTTGGCGTTTTTGATGTCCGTGCCCACCCGGGGGCGCCAAATTATGTGCGAGCGCACATAAGGTTAAATAAATGAAGAAAAGAAGCCTTTAGTTTAGGACTTAGCCTTTAATAACTATGTATTACATAGTATAAAAATTGTATAGAAAATGGATCGCGGCCGCGTGTGTTCGGTCCGGCGACCTGTGGCGAAATAGAAAGAGCGTCGGCTGCGCCGGTAGCTGGTGGCGGCTTGGCGGGGTTCCTCACCCCCACGCTCGTCTGATGACGTTGTGCGCAGCGGCGCGGACAGGGATGAACTGCGATGCATTCCTTGTTACTGTACTGCTATGAGATAGCAAAAAGCACATGGTGGTGCCATCTATGAAGGAACCGATGAATCAGAATTTCTATAGGCTCAAACGTACACCCGGCTTAACATGGTAAACTAGCGGCGTATCCCAATTGTTATTTTTAAATGTAAGGCCCAAGGAAGGACAGAAAACGAGCAGCCTCGGAAGACTGTCGCCCCTAAGGCATAAACAACATCGGAGGAGCCACTTCTGCGTGGCCGATCCTTCAATACCCTGAATGTTATTATTAATAAAAATAAGTAATTAAGCAGGTATCTCGCTCGGTTCTTTCCAGAAAAAGCAAAATGAGTTATCTCCTGAGGTATTTCCTAATAAAATAGTTACCTAAACGTCTTTGTATAAGCTTCTACGGAGATTGACATTCCTTATTATTTACTAGTCAGCAGATAGACAGTTCGACGAATCATTCTATGTAATTGCATGTACAGTGTAGTCTATTTTGTTGCTATCGGTAGATAATTTCGAGTGAAGCATTGTGTTAGCCCGAGGCGTTGACGGCCAGGATAGTCTTTTAGACTTCACCTGCTTATGCGAAACGATTTTACTTTAGTATTTACGTCTTCTTTCTTAGCTGTGCTCTTGTCGGTGTGACTCTACTAAGAATAGAGAATTAAATAAGCTTAAAGTGCTCACTCCACACGCCCAGTTTCCTTACTTAATAAATAAGTAATAAGGTCCATAGGGTTCTAGCGCGCACAAGTTTTTTTGCAGAAATCGCAAAGCGTCTGGTTGACGTAACTGGCGACCGAAGAGCTGGCGGCTTCCTCGCACAACGTATCAGCATTGCGATAGAACGAGGAAATGACGCCAGCATCCTTGGTACAATGTCTCAAGGGCCTATTTTTGATTTAAGCTAGTTATTGCCCTGTTTGGAACACACTTTTGAATAAATTGAAAATTCCTACCACCTACCTAAAATTAATTATTTAATGAAATATTCTGAAATTAGATGATATTTACTACCACTATCACTGAGCATATAAAGATTCACCTCTTTCTGGTAAATACTTGTGTTTTAAATATAGAAAAAATAACATAGCGATAATAACTTCTGTTATCAGATCGTATGAAGAAAACTATTGATTTCAAAGGTATAATGAGTGTATTTACGACAAAATGTCCTTTGCGACATGAAAAACACTTTCGAAAAGTACTCGGGTCGCCAGGTGGGATTGGCAGAGGGAAGTTCTTCGGCGGGATTTCCACGTTATAGTAGCGATAAGTACCCTTAAAAAAATGCAAACTCTTAGCAATTGAAATAGTGTGTCCTGTTTATGTACATGAATAATTTATTAACATAAATATTTAACACATCTCCAATAAATAACTAAACTATAAATCTTAATATAATCTTGAAATAAAATACTAATAACTATCCCCCTGCGGCATGGTGCCGAAGATGCTGGAATAATTTCCTCGCTCTGTATCTTTGAGCGAGGAAGCTGCCAGCTCTGCGGTCGCCGTGACCTCTGTTATCCTATTGGATTGTGCCCGCTCGGAACCTTGTGTCCTTTTAAGTAGTTACCTATGTTATAATTCTATCTATAAGAAAAAAATCTAGTTTTTATATTACCGTTCTGTCGCCATGCATTATTCTAACACCAACGATCACGGATTAAAACCCCGGACAGACGGTAATGGCGAAACTATAAGGATTCCTAGATGACTACAGAACCCTAAAACATCTTAAAATTATAAACAAATTCTACCTAGCCGACTCAACTGAGCTACGTTGTTTTATCACTAAGTAGTAAATAAGTTTGTAAAAATTAATGTACGATGTTTTTTGCGTCATTTAAATTTGAAATAAATAAACATGAATCAATCGATACTCACAGGGCTAGTTGGGCATCCAGTCAAATTGGAATGCGTCTTCACAAATTCGTACATCCACGGTTTGTTCATAGCTTCACAGGTAATGATGCTGTAATCGATTGTGTTGCCACTTGGCAGCAAATAGGAGAACCTTAGCTGAAATCAAGATATTTTTTAGGCTTTTCATCCATTACTAGTTAGCAGTTAACTGTGTAGAGTAGATTCATAGATATCTATTTAACGCGATTGAATAAATAAGTTTTTGGCAAAAAATAATTTTTGGTGCAAGCTTTTATCGCTGATTGTACTTTTCTTTCTATAGGCAACGAATACTCATCGAGACAATTTTAACAACCTCAAACACAATTAGTTTACGTTGTTTTATCACAGAGTTCCCATGGCCACCTCATGTCTCCATCATCAGAACAGCTCCTTTTGTCATTATAAAATTACATTATCATCAGATTTACATATGTATGCAAAATTGCAGCTCGATCGGAAATCAGGAAGTGGGTCAATATTAGGTTCACACAACAATCTAACATACATACCTACATACTAATAGGGCAAATTAAATAAAAGCTTGTAAAAATGTGTAAATTCAAGACGGCTGCCGTTTTTTATACTGTGGAATTATTTTAAAGTGCCTTTCAGATCCTCATACATCAATTTACATTAAGATTGAGACAAAATTGAGAAATTCAAGACGGCGGCCTTTTTTTTAAAATTTTGACTTTGGATTGATTTCATACTAGATTATTGTATCTGGCATTGTTATACAATATTAGACATCAAAATTACATGAAATTTTTTGATTTGGTAAACCTAACGATGCTATGAAATGTAATAAAATTGGCTTAAAAGAAGGGGAATAAACTTTATCGAATTCTCGAGGGTAGGTATACACACCACTGCACACCACATGATATTTTTATATCATAGCATTTTATGCTGCTACACATATTCTAAGATTCCTTCTTGTACCAACCATGAAATGGTTGCCAAAAGTCGTGTGTATAGTTGCAGTGATATGAGTGAGTTATTATTATTTGTATGTCTTTCCCATCACGGAACAATTAATTATTATTATTAAAGCCTTTATTATACGAACTGTTGGCAGTCTATTTAACAATTCCTTATTATATTAACAATTCCTATGAACATGTTCGTAAGGTCTTTTGACCTAGGCCTCTTCCGAATCGCCTTTTTCTATTATATTTAGGTATTTGTCCAGCATTTTCTTCCATTTTTGTCTATCTATTGCCATTTCTTTCCAGTTTTTTCCTATTGTTTCTATGAGTGAGGTATAGGCCAATCAAATTAGATATTTCGAAGAATAAATTTCGAGCTGAAGCTGGAAATCATTTTTAATATCTTCATTTGGTCCTAAATGCGTTTCATTCGAACTTGTTTGTAGATCGAAAGCTGTACGTCCGACGGAAAAATTGTTCTAATCATGATAAAAATTAATGATATTTGGCGGATCCGAAAGGTAATATGAATTCGTAGTTAAAGTTGTAAAAATATTTGCCGCCATTTTGAATTTCTTTATTTTTGGTAGAATTATGTTAAAATTCCGAAAGCGCCTTTTTAACCAGTCCTTCCACCAAACCTTTGCTGGTAGCGCCATTGTAATTGATAGTGGTAAGAAACAAAGTATTGTCTTTTAAGGTCTTCGGTGATTGCGCAAACTCGGATTACACGCATTTAAGACTAAATGAAGGTATCAAAACGATTTCCAGCTTGCTGGGAATTAATTTCCCAAAATGCCTTTTTAGGATCTCTGATTGGCCTTGTAGGGTTCGGCTCCGGTGTTCCGGGGAAACAGTTCTCTCTTGTACTAACCGAGACATTATAACCAAAAGTCGTGTGAAAAGTCATAGTGAGGTTAGTGAGATAGGGATCGTTGCGCCGACGACGCGCCGTAAACACGCGCACACCACTTATGTACGCCGGGTTCGAATATTTCACCACGGCTCCCTCTTGCATTATTCGAAGTTTCTGACGTTTCTGTGTTTAAAAATATTAAAAATTAATTAATTAATTGAGCCTTTTTGGAACTAAGAGCGAATTTCCTACATTTCGCACTTGTCCCTATTGTCATTCAACATTCGTCTTTTATTGCCGTCTATTTCATGTCATAGAAATCGGAACCAATTGTAAGAAGTTGAATATCATTAAATTCGCTTTTCTGTGCTAGCTATAGACCTCCTTCTCCTCTTTTATTATATAATGTGTTTATTGTGCTTTCCACCTAATAAATAGCCAGACTACTAGATAACTGAACATCGTTTGGGAAGGCAGCCGGCTAGAACACACGTTCGCCCCCACATACCTAGGGGTGACGCTGGACCGATCCCTGTCCTATAAAACTAAATGCCTGAACACCAAGCAAAAAGTGGCTGTTAGAAACAACATCTTGCGAAGTATCACCGGTACCCCATACCTATACCTATACCTATACCTACCCTACGCACAACGGCTTTCGCACTCAGCTTTTCTGCTGCAGAATATGCATGAAGAATTCTGCACACGCTGCTCAGGTTGACATAGCTCTCAACGAGTCCTGCCGCCTAATAACCGCATGCCTAAAACCCACCAAACGTGACCACCTATACCGACTTAGTAGAATTGTAACGCTGGAAATACGCAGAGATATAGCCGTGGTTGAAGAACGCGAAATACAACTCCACGATCACAAACCAGTTACTACAAGGCTAAAGTCTCGGAAGAGCTTAGTTACTAATTTAGCTCTCCAGCACCGAACTCCCCAGGAGGCTCGTTTCAAAGCATGGCACTCGCAACTCAACGACACATCGTTACGAATACCAACTGCGGAACATCTGCCTCCAGGAGGGAAGGAAAAGTGGACACTATGGAAAGCTCTTAACAGACTTAGGACGGGAGTTGGTCGGTCAAAATATAACCTCCTGTGGGTACCGTAACGGTCACTACACGTAGCTTTCGTATAGCGAGTTACCGCTACACTCCTGAGATGGGAAATTGGGCGACAAGGTGATTCATTTTGCGAGTGTGGAGTCCCCCAAACAACAATACACATGAGACGGTTCCTTGTGCTCAACTTTGTGCACTAAGGAAGACCTCCAAAGGGCTACACCCCGAGGGCTAGAAGTGGCAAAGCATTGGCAAATAAAACTTTAGTTTTAGAAGTTTGATCCCTTTACACGAAGAAGAGTATATATATTTATATTTAGTTTTTATGTATAAGTGTAATATAAAAATATTTACTTAGTTAAGTACATGTAAACATTCTTATAAATAAAAATCCTTAGAAGAGTACCTATAGGTATTATTATTAATGTGCACTGATAATTTATTTTAATTAGTATTGTATAAATATAATTAATATTTTCTAAAACCGAAAAGTAATTGAGTATTACAAGTTAAACTTCAAAATACTTACCTCGTCAACCCCTACGAATCGAAGAAAAATAATTGCAAAACTGATGCAAATAAAGAGTTTCATGTAATAAATCTTCAAAAAATCGTATAACATATTGTTACGTGTCATTTTCAACTTGCTAGGCTTCCTGTTAGAAATCAAATGAGAACATTGAGATCATCGGTTATCGTTTTTGATGATCACGAATAATCATTAGTGACTCATCTATATCGGATCAGCCTCTCCAAAAGATAATTCAAAATACCTACCTAATTATTATGCGGTTAACCTAACGACACGTAAGTTTATTATGATGTCATTTAGAGACTAAACTATATTTTAAAACATTATTGGTATATATGATTGCAATTTCTCTTCTCCATTTACTTCTAGATGCATATGAATTATACACATTTACTTTATGCTTAACTCGTTTACATTTTTGAACTGCACCCGTACAAACAGGGTTGTTTTCGGTACTTGAGACTCAAATAAGAAAAAAGTTGAAATACCTATATGTACCCGGGTCGTTAACTTTTGATATTTTGTCCTTAGAAGTGAACTTTTTCTGAAATATACTTTACCCATGTAATAGATAGGTGTGTGAAATGTAGTTTTGCTACCAATAGGACCTCAGGCTCTTATGAGCCGTGGCGAAAAGCCGGGATAACACAAAGAACAAGATGGAACAACGAAAACGCTAAGTTGAATTTAAGTTGTCTGCAATCAGTCCGGCTTATCAATTTTTCCGGAACATGTTACTACCTATTGAATTATTATCATTTTTGCCAAATGGAACACATTACGCGGACATATCTCTAACAGATATAATACAATACGCAACATGCGTAATGCTCAATGTTGCGAGTTTATTTACCAATATATATATTTTTTTGAAAATTTAGATCATGATCATTTTTTCTGTCGGGCGTATTGTTTTTGAGCTACAAGTAAACAAGTAAAAAACTGAAAAGAGCAAAAAAATTATGCATACCATGGGATTACACACATAGGACAAAATGAAGGTATTAAAATGATTTCCAGCTTGCTGGGAATAAATTCTTCAAAAATAATACAATTTCACCTATATACAAATATGTATTTTATTTAAAATCTTTTAAATAACCCTTTCTCTTATATATAGTCTAGCTAAGTAAAAATATATCAAAATTAGACCTTAGCTCTATAGCTGTTTTGTAAACTTACGATGTTTGTATACGTAGTTGAAAATATTTTTGTCCAATATTGCGTAATAATGGGCATTAAAGCCAGCATGTCTAAATAACACACCGGCAAAGATAAAATTAAACCTGCACCATTTTATTATAAAAGCCTACTAAGCCTGACACATATTATTTATAAGCAATGCTTATAATTTCTGATCCCGAAGGCCTATAAAACCTACAATTGTGAGTAAAAAGGCTTACATTTTAATACGAAGTGCGTAATTAGGTATGTGTGGCAGCCTGGTATTATAATGTAAGGCTGGTAACAAATTGATAACGCTCATGCATAAAGATACACGGGAGTCACTGGGACTGTCTTTGTTCTTTATTCCAACTGAGGACGTATTGAAATGGTATAGATTTTACATATTACACTTGACCTAATTCTGCATCGACTTTGCAATAAATGTGGAGGTGTCATCATAAATCAATCATAATCATTTTATCACCTAAAAAGTGGTTAGTTTTCATTTTATAAAATGTATATGTATGTTAGTCTATAAGGTATTTGTAATATCAACCTTGTTCCCTAAATCAAATTTTTAAATAAATACATAAACGTAAAATTTATGTGAAAATGACGTTATTTGTGGTTCGTGTTGAAATTCAAATTTTATAACCTGTTTAACCATTGTGAAGTTAACACCCGACAATCAATCGTGGCTGTTTGTAAAGTCCAGCTATCAATTTACTAAAATCAACTACCGAACAAAGTCATTGGTCAAATCATCATAAATCTACTATCTCAATCGCTCAAATAATGCAAATACATGCTGGAATACTATTTGCAAAAGTCCCCGCGGTTTAATTAAATATACCTATATTAAAACTATTTACCCTATTATATATTTGCATTTTAGCTGTGTGCGTTTGAATACTGTCATTTTAGTCTATGATTTTAGTAATTTTTTTTAATGAGTAAGTAGAATTTCGAAATGTCATCATCTTCCTTGCATTATCACGGCATTGAGAGCATAGTTTTTACGAAAGCGACTGCTATTTGACCTTCCAACCCAGAGGGTAAACTAGGCCTTATTGGGACTAATCCGGTTTCCTCAAGATGTTTTCCTTCACCGAATAGCTTCGAAATGTATATTTAGAATAATCTAACCAATTGCACAGGCACTAAACTGCAACGAAAGCATAATAAGGCATGTTACGCATTATAGAGTTAAGTATATAATATTACGTGTATATATCAAAAGGACAATGTCAGTGCTATTGTTAGAATTACATTTTAACATCAAGCGCGTAATTACGTAAGGTGGCAACCCCATATTAAATTGTAAGGCTGGCAACAAATTGATAAGGCTCATGCATAAAGATGCGCGCGCACGGTTTCTTTGTGCAGGCGCGCTGCGTGCGCCCGCGGTGGTAAACGTTCGGAAACCATCTTGATGCGCGCGCTGTCATGCTTTAGGGTTCCGTAGAAAGAAAGAGTATCAAACAAAATATTATATGGCATTGTTTAGAAGAAGATGCGAAAAAGTTATGAAAATATCTACTGGTAAGGGCGGGGACTAAATTATTGCGATTACCTAGTTAAAATGAGTACCTACCCAAGTAACACAGCAAAGCAGTATAACGACCGACTTACAGCATTTCTGAATGCTTTTTGCATTATAAGGCTAGCCCTATATCAGCCCTATGGACGTCCATAGGGCCGATATAAATCTTGTTTGGGCACAAGCTTTACGGCTATGAATCCTAAAAGGTTCACACAGTTGCCAATTAGCATTACAGGCACATTATATTAGCATTACTATGGTCAAGGAAATTGCCAGTCGCATTAAAGAAGCATTATTATGGTTAATGAAATTACCAGCCGCACTTAAAAAGCATTATTATGGCTAAGGAAGTTACCAATTCCATTACAGAAGCTTTATACTAGCTGTTTTGTTGATAATGTTAATGTTAATGGCATTACAAAGGCTTTAAATAAGCATTAGAATGTAGTAAAATCACTATTAAAGCTACTTAAATGCCAGCAAACAGATCTTAAATAAATCCTACATCATTGCAAAAACATCTTTAATACCACAGTACAAAAAGTTATATACGTACAAGCATTTAAGTGTGGTATTGCTCTGATTGAAGATATATCTCATATTTAACTTCCGTATGCAGCTTTGTACTTGCTTTGGTATATGTATCTTATTTATTGTAACAAAATAATGAAATAAACCAACCTTGTTATATTACTAATGTCACAAACACAGTTCACTAATGGCTCTCTGAACATGTTGTAGTAATTAGTGTTTTGGATGTCGTCTGACGGTATATAAATGCAAAAGTCAGGAATTAGTCCGAGAATATTGATCAATATCTCAACAACTTTGGGAACAAATAAACTTTTTTTTTATTAAATATTTTCGATTTGTGTTTTAGTCGCACTACTATTATTTATTCTACAGTTAGGGTCGGTTGCATCAAACCGTTGAAACGTTTATTAAATTGTATTATATGAGAAATTCACAGCTGATTGATGTCGATCAGCCCGCCAATTGTGGTTAGTGAAACTGACCCTTAATCTGTATAGTTATGTTAACGGACCTAAGAGACCCTTCAAATATAAATCCATCTCACGCTTGTCCAGTTTTTTATAGAGTGCCATTATCAAATAATTAAAGCGGAAACAGAATATATGTTAAAGATAAGATTTCTCGTAATCTTACGCTTTTCCGTAAAATGGCCGTCCAAAAGTTAATTTTGCGAATTAACTAAGCAACATTCGAATGAAATGATAACGCATCTTGACGTTTTTATAAAGACATTGCGGGTTTCTGAACGACCAGTGCAGTGCAGGTGTTCGAACTACGAACACACTTTCAATGCTTTACTTGTCAGTTTACTGGAAACTGAACTTTATCATGGAATTTATAAGTTAGAGTTTTGATTGGCAGATATTTCTATACATGCTGATTATTTCCGATGGGCATTATCAACCGCCGTGTGCGTTCTCAAGACTACCGAAGCTCGACGCGGGTGGAATACCAAAATTCTGTATACTTTGTTTAATCTATCCATCTTGTCTAATGTTATAAAAGTAGTGGAATGCGTCGGTAATACAGTCTTGGATAATATCGTCAAGTAGTATTTAATTTAAACACAAACGAATGCGTTATTATCGTAACGTTTATTTACTTATTTTAAATTGGATAGACGGATGCGTTACCCGTATATGGGAGTACGTAGTAATATTTTAGAATAAATATAGTTTATAACAATTTTTATTTATTTGATTTTAATCATTTAAATTAGTTGATCTCTTGTCTGGCCCTATTTTTAAATAAGATATTTTGTATGTTTTGTGTACATTAAAACAGCAAAAACTTGTTTTAACTTGACTTATATACAGATAAAACACACACACACACACACTTAGTGAGCCCGAATTCTGGCGCCGCGTGAACATATAGGGCCGCTAGCACCAACCACATTTAGCGGACTAGTTAACGTTATTCAGCAGTGGGCTATGGAACTTCCCATACCTACAATAAAGTCAAGTGAAAGCTTTAACCAAACTGTCTGTCACCGTTAAAGCGTTCGCAAAATTATAGTGTATGGGAAGTTTCATAGTACGGTGACGTTGATCAGTCTGTCAAATGCGGACGGTGCAACTAGCACTTAAGGTGCCCACTAATTACCAGTTCGCCGGACGATATCTGCCTATCAGATATTCGCGATTATCAGCTTTTGTGGATAATTGACAGACCTATATCGTCCGGTGAACTGGTAATCAGTGGGCCTCTTTAGATTGTCATCGCAGAATCGTTCACAAAATTTTATTGTACGAGGAGTTTCATAAGTAGTTCACTGTTGATGCCGTTGATCAGTTAGTAAATTGTGTAACTGGCCCTTATTTGCGGAAACGGTGCGTCAATGTTTGTTGTCAGTTTATGTTTTGGTGTGGTCTACGCAGCCGTTAAGAGGAAAGGGGACGGATACAAACGTAGTCCCCAATTGTTACCAAACAGTTATTGGATTGCTTTAACTCTGCTTTTATAGCAACACAAAAGACAGTTGGGTAACAGTTGTATTAAAGCGCCTTATTCAGGCAATTAGCTATTCTATAGCTGTTATACGATTTCTATACAACAATAGTGCTGAGTATAAGTGATTTAGTCGCGCTAACTCAGCATTTGTTAAAAGGTGTAATAAAAGTGCTAAAAGATAGTGCTGTAAACGTGTATACGACATGATTATATCACAAATTAGCGAAAATCACTAAATAGTCGTGATAACCGCTATTATACGATATAGTGGTGTTTCAGCAAACGTAACTCAGCTGTTATACGATTACAGGCTGAGTAAATCAATTCTTATAGGTCTGTTTTGCTAGTTGGGCATATTCCTCTCTGGATATTGACATTATTGAAAATATTTTTACATGATTTGATGTATATTAACCATAACTATGCCCCTACGTTTGATTAATACGAAGAGCTAGTTAAATAAAGATCCAAACTATTCTGTGTGACAGTTGCATCCTGCCGTCAGGAACCATACATAATCAATTAAGTAATGAGCTGTTAGATAACGCCATCAGTATGCGCTTGCGCCGTCCAACGCACGCATAATAAGTTACGGGAATTATATAAATACACATTACATATAACACAGCGCATTATAAGTTAACTGGCGGGGAATACCAAGTAGTCTAACAGAGGAGTTGCATTGCATTTTTAACCAAGTTCAAAAGAAATAGGGAACTCCTCAAACTTTAGAAGTAGGTACGTCCTTAAACTACATACATGTAAGGGAATTGCGCAAGTCATCTCGCTTTGTGTGGTCGGGCACAGCACAGCAGATGTCATTCCAGATCTAGAGCAGAACCCAACTGGGGAAGTACCTCCACCTTACAGAAAATCGCAGCCAAATAACACTAGACCCTACTCATAGTGTTGTGTTCCTGCTGGTGAGTAAGGTTGCCAGAGCTCAACGAGGGTGCGGAGTGTTAGGGTCGGCAATGCACATGTAACTCCATTGGAATTGCAGGCGTACATAGGCTACGGAGACTGCTTACCATCAGGCGGAACGTATGCTTTTTTGTCACCGACGTAGTATAAAAAAAGTACCTTAACTATAGCGATATTTTATTTTCATCGAAACACCAAGTATTTGCACCACTTAAACTCTGGTTTCCTAGAATAGCGAGTAGGTAGTATTTTGTATGAAGACGGCCGCTGTATAACGGCACCGCTGTCCTAGAAAACCAGAGCTCAACAGCGTGGCAAAATAGAACTGCTGATGAAGACCAGAATGGAAATCTTCCACGTCCACATTTGAACCAGTTTGTTTCTATTAAAGATCAAACCCCTTGGTCTCAATTCTCAAAACTTCATGGCACTTTCCTCTTTAGTGGGAAAATTTTCATTTTTCTTTTAATTTATCTAATACTGTTAACCTTTGCTATATTCAATTCAGTCATAATTTAAGGTTCAATATACCTTTTTTCAATCTAATTACGTCTTAGTGGGAGTAAAAGAGAAAGATCCTCGCAATTTGCGAATTTTCGCGGTAGGTCGGCAGTAATGCAGCTGCAGTGGATATCCGAACGGTACCTTTATTAGTCTTGACGTTTGACTACTCGCATCCTTTACACAAACGATGTGCTCGTAGGTTCTCATTAAGTAAAATCCTATATTACTAATTTCTCACATCACCTTTGACTCTAATAAATACTTAAATATAGTTACAATAGCAATTACTAATCGCAAAATATCGGTTGTAAGATAAATTATTACGGCTATTAAGCTAGCCATTACCGATTCGCCATGGTAACTGTTGATTCCCGGGGTATAAATAAGCGGGAAATTATCACCTGGACGCGGTGAACGGTAGTAGGTCCGCAGTCTATACGGCCCGGGCATACAAATGAAAAATCAAAGCCACTGAAAGTTAAACATATAGTGCAGGGAATACAGTCGATTTTATTTTGATTGAAAATTTTACGAAACAAAAGAAATGCAACTCTGTTCCAATTATATATGATTTAAAATTCCTCGAACTGAATAAGTCATATAGGCAGTGGCGGGGCAAGACCAAAATTTTATGTGGGCAAAATTTTAAGAGGGCGAGGCTCTCTGGTGGAGCAAGGAATAACGAACATTTTTATGTTGTGTCCGAGATGTAGGTACTTATTTGAGGCGTGATGCCCCTCAAATAGCGATGCGGTGGCCCACGTCGCCCGCGCCTAACGTCGCCTCTGCCTATAGGTAGGACCTTGGGTCTTATGAGGACAGGCAAACCTAGCGCATTCCTAACATAAGTAGCTTAAGATGACCGCTACCAGTGGTAAAGCATGCCAGAGGTACCTATACTGCCCCACCTCATAATTATTCGAAAACTTTGTACGGTATTCTTAATACGCAATAATACAGGTCAGCATAATGATATTTCCATGTCAAATGCCTCAGTAAAACTGCGTATCGAGTACTGAAGAGTGTGTACTCTTAGTATTACCCACGAGTGTTTATATTGTACAAAATTGTAAGATGCTGATATGCAGTTTGTAACCCATAAATCTATCAACAGTACAGCTTATAGCTGCAATTAAACTACAGATGTTTTCTGCGTTTCAGGAGGCTGACAGATTTACAAGGAGACAAGGATAATGGCAGCCAACCATGGCATTTCTTGTAACAAACGGCGTATGGACGACGCAAACTTTTTTAGTAGAGTTTCTTCAAACAAATACGCCTCCTTACATCATTATCGTTATTTACATCAAGTTAATCATCATCAATGGCCACTGCATCCCTGACGGATGATTGTTGCAACTCTGTATCAAGAGCGGTTGATACAGCCAATTCCGCTTATGGCTATACAATCCTGTCGCTGCACGACACTTCTTGCCGCATAAGCCTTTGGATATGAGACCAGGCTACCAGCCTGGTAACGCCTGTGCCTTATGTCTCAAGTTTTTCAGCCACACTTCGTCGTGCTTCTTCACTCCTACGCATAGGTCTCTACGCCTCATGTACTAAATCTAGAATGCAAACTATATTTGAATATAGTAATGAACCGTCATTGTTTTCAAATTCAGCAAACCAGTTGTAAAATATTTTTGCGATTTTTATAAGTACGCATTTACAAAGTTTTACTACAGTTAACAAGATGGTTTATCATATGGTGTATTATCAATTTGTTCTTATAAACACAATGTACCGCACGATGCTGCAGCGAGAGTATAATTGTAGGTGGACCGTTTTCTCGTGAAAACTAGAAATAGGTGTTCGCAGAACCGCCGTGCGTGTGAAACCGTGTGAATTATCGCCCTTGTACAGAAATACCTTTTATATCATTACGAAAACATTTATTATTATTTTCATAGAATATAGCTGATCCAAGCTTAGTCTACTAAACTACAGTTTAAAATGCTTAGAAATTAAGTAAAAATTGGCCAAGAGCAAGTCGGGCCATGCTCAGTGAATTAGGGTTTCGTAGTTACCATTCTGTCAGAACAGGCCGGAAAATACTTACAGGAATCATATTTTTGGACATATGGTTATAAGGGGGGGGGGGGGGGACCCATTTTTTTTTCTTTCGGGGCCATTGTTTCGGAGACTATAAGGGTTTCTATGTGACTACGACACCCTAAAAATGGAAAAACTCACTGTCTCAAACTCATGACTCCGGAATTCCAACCCAACCGACCGACCTACCGAGACCTACTCGTTGACAGAGAATATTTCCACCATATCCTTTATTTCATGACAACCAAAACTCATTAATTACCACCACCAGTTTATAGCCATAGTGTATCGTAGCAGAATATTTTTTTTAGTAAGCACAAATTGGTCAAGTATTATCGATCTATCAAAAAGGTCAACTTGTCGAAATTTCTCATTAGGGCACCACCTAACTTGGCACTATTATGCAAGGAGCATGGGCTTATTGGTCATTATTCTTTATAACAAATTGCATTTACAAATTACAAATCACATTCACCAAGCAGCTTTTGGACATAATTGTCTCAGTAAATCTTGATGCTATCACACCGACATCCGTAACTAACCTAACCCCGTTGCTCTGTGACCTCCGTTCCATAGGCGGAGAGCTGGCACCGCATGGGATAATGAGAACAACAAAACAGCGGTGGCAGCATGGTTCAATTTTATCACCTGTCACTATGCTCATCACATTCGCGCTTACATACTTGTTAGAACATGACAGGCATGGTGTCAAATGATAAAGAGCCGACCATCTTAGCCCTACTGGACAGTGAAAGCACTGTTCAGATACAGACTATACCAGGGCTATAACCGCGAAAATCGAAGTTCGTCAATTGCGGGCATTTTTCTTGGTTACTCTAATTACGCCTTAATGGGAGTCAAAGAGAAAGATCCTCGCAATTTGCGAACTTCGGGTTTCGCGGTAGGCCCCCAGCATTATTGCTGCTGTATTGCAGCTCGAGCTCGACATTAATGCTGACTGTATTGATGCCGCAAATGTCAACAATTTGAGCAGTAACATCGATTTTGACATTTGCGACAGTAATTAAATGAAAATCTTTATTTCAGGCAACGAGTGGCCCATAGATAAATACCTTAATGCTAGAATACATATTAAAAAATATATTTTGAAAATATTTACTACAAATCATATTATGGTTGCGATGCCGCAACCCCGCAGTGTTAGGGAGCCGGCTGCGGAACCGCCGACAACCTTCGGCCAAAACTCCTCCTTGTTGAATTTCGCTAGACGTTCAGTCGTAGCGCTCACCACAAACGAATTAAAATTCGCATTGTGCTGAGATTCCAACTTCGCGACCGTCAGGACTGTCGTTTATCTGACGTTTATTTAACGTGCCCCTCCCTCGCAAAAATCGGCTGACTAGACTGTTTTGTACCGAAAATTGCAGACAAGGCGTCTCGAGTTGTTAAATCCTCCAAGATCTGACCATATACTATTTTGTTAGGCTAACTCTTAGACCTGTAAAGAGCGTTGTTAAAATTTGATTCTAGATACTCGTAGGTTGTCGTTTCGTTGAGTGTGGGCTTTATGCGATGCCGAGTATGGCGTTTGGAAGGAAAGGTTTATGTTGATTGGTGTTTCGTTTTCGATGTTGCTAACAATGTTTCTAGTATACTACAGCAAATTCCGAAACTCCGGCATTCTTAGTACTGGGAACCTGGCCAAAAAAGCCTAGATAATTGTACAGTCGAGTTCATAAATATGTATTTATTTTTCACCTTAATCCATTGCAATAAATAAGGTGAAAACATTTACACATATTAATGAACTCGATTGTACATCGACAAACGCCTATCGAAGAAACGTGACACATTTTTGCAAAATAAATATAAAAAAATCAATAAATATTATACACAGATTCACACCACAGTGAGTTCAAGAAAGCTTGTGTTGTGGGTACTTAGATAACTACGTATATAATTACTTAAATACATAGAAAACACCACACTCACCCACACTCGGGAACAAATATCCGTGCTCATCACACAAATAAATGCCCTTATCGGAATTTGAACCCAAAAACATCGGCTTCATAGGCAGGGTCACTACCCACTAGGCCGGAACGGGTTTCGTGTTTTATGGGAATATATTTGTGAAATTTTCCAAGAACTTTTAAAACTTTGTCCATGTTCCAACTGCTCTGTATTTTGCGCAAACCTCCTGTACTCGGTAAGTAAATAACAATTTCACGCCACTGTTCGGAAATGTGGCAATAGATGGTCTAAAACCTGTAGCACCTGAACCACCACTACTAAAATAATTGATTGTTATCATCATCTGTCATTGGTGATCATTGATATCATCATCTGTCATTGGTGATGGTAAAAGGTCTTTTTTGCTGCTACTTTTTCCTTAAAAAATTAAATTTGGGTATTTATAGGACCTATTACTTGTTTATTAAAAAAAAGAAACGTCAAAACTATTCAGTTCACGCTTAACCTCAGCTGTATGTTGTATTGTAAATAAGTAAAGCCTGATCAGCAATATATGATCACGCGCCATATTGCGGAATTTCATTGGAACTAAATTTTTCATACTAAACTGAACTGTCACCCTATACATGAGAATAACAGCGCCCTCTTGACAATGATCATATTATTTATTACTTATTTTTTAACAATTATGACCCGGATGCGAGTTAATTCAGTTCACGCTTAAGGCGTTTTTACTTTTGTAAGCTGTTTGTGTTTTTTTTAGCAAAAACGCTTCTAAGTTTAGAGTCGGTTTGAAGCTAACAACAGAAAAACGCCTTTTAGAAGTGGTAAAAAACATCCAGGCCATAATTGTTAAAATAAAAATTGGCAAAAAAATTAAAAAAGGCGAGATTGGAAAATACTTACTGAACTGGATAGTGTAAATTGTGTTTTACTAAAAAATACAAAAACACATATTTACGCTATAAAAATGAGTTTTTCTAGTGAAGAAAATATAAATGTTCCTGGCAAAAATTGTCCTCACGCCAATATAAATATTAATTTCTATTAAAGTACTTATAGTTATGCAAATGTTTTCTTATTTCCTCGCAGTAGTCGTGAAAAGCACTATGTAATGCCTCGACCGGAAACGCTAAAGATGGACTCGTATTATTTCAGGGTCGACACGTTAGTGGACTCACTCGTCCATCTTTGAGCGGTTTTCCGGCCTCTCCTACAATGTACTATAACACCACAGGTCTTGGCATTCATCGAAGGTGTCTACGTGACTTAGATGCTAGTGCAATGGAAATGTACCTAGTGGCCAAGCGGTAAATCTGAATATTAATGTATAATAGTTGCTACTTATTGAAAGGCACTTGCACACTGTTTTGTTTTGTAAACTAGATTTGTTTGAGGATTTTTTTTGAGTATTTAACCAGGTCTTAGTTTCGAAAAATGTAATTACCATTAATAGGTTAAGTACTTAAGAGAAAAACTTCTGATTTTCAGTATTAACTAACAGGAAGTCGAAGAATAAAGTTAAAGATAGGCATTTTAGGAGTGTTTTTAATTTCTAAATCGCGCTATTGAAATGTTTATAGGGATTGTATATAATGGTTTTGGATTACTTGACTTTAAAATCGCGCTATTGAAATGTTTATAGGGATTGTATATAATGGTTTTGGATTACTTGACTTTATTTGTGAGTATGTGACTGGTAGTTTATGCTTATAGTTGATCCTTCATTGGTAGAGTGCGCCTTCTTTGAACGATTGGGAGTACATACACATTTATTACACAACTTTATTGCCATAATTTTAAGACCGAGTTGTAATTGGTATATTTTACAAACTTTTATTTAACTTGCAATATTTGTGTATAAGTATGCATGATCCGGTCTTACAAGCTAAATTAGAACCGCTTCCCATTATTCGACAGAGCTAAAACTTCACATACGTAAGTAGGTATGTTTGATGTCAATGCAATATTATGTACCATCTAAAATATGGTACTATCGAGCTAATCTGATGATACACACAGGTGGGAATAGGAGTTCTTTGATAAAACCACGCAACCTAATTGTGTCTAGGTTTGTCTCGATGAGTTGCCGAAAGAAAAGTACAGTCAGCCATAAAAGCTTGTATCAAAATGAAATTTTTGACAAAAACTTTCTGGTAATCTGTTTCGTTCGATATACTGACGTATCTTAAAAGCGTAAGCGTTTGCACTTTTAGGGCCTACGCTAGCTGACGCGGACGCCCGCCGCGTGCGCACGCACGCGGGTGCTATTTGTAGGTGAAATCCGCCGCACGCGTCCGCTTCAGTTAGCGTCGTCGCTCATACTATTTTTCGTTAACCCGCTCGTCCGCTCCGTGCACCCGCGCCAGCTAGCGTAGGCCCTAAAAGTGCAAATCAAAAGGCACCGAATTTGTAAAAGAAAATAACCCTTTCAACACATTATCGGCAGAAGTCTCTTTTACTTATACCATACCGGCCATGTTCATGCACCCTAAGGCCCTTTTCGGCGAAGTAGTTTTCATAAATATATGGTCAGTCATATTTACTGAGTGGTAGCTTGACTAAATAATAAAAGGTAGAACAATTAAATTAGGCAAGTGCATTTATAATTATTATAAATAAAAAAACTGTGGTGTAGTGTTCAAAAAGTTGAATTTTCATCGATATTTTTTTACCCACTGTGCCCCAGCCTCACAACTTAAAAGTGCAAATGAATCGAGTGAATTTGTAAAAGAAAATAAGCTTTTCTACAAATAATCGGCGGAAGTGTATTTTACTTTTAAATACCGGCCGTGTGCACGCACTCTAAGGCCCTTGTCGGCGAAGTAGTTTTCATTAATACATAGTTATTTATATTTATTGAGTGGCAGGTTGCCGCTCAGGGCCTGCCATGGGCGTAGGTTATATCAATCTGATGTATAACCTTATTCAGGTACACTCGTCGTCAAACAAGTTAAATGTTTTAAAATCACGACGACAATTTTTAAATATATTATAATAGCATTGTGTTGTGGCAACGGCACTTTTAAATTGTATGC